>NC_133562.1:10022500-10322500 GCF_048773025.1 Camelus bactrianus | reverse complement strand
ATAGAGATGTATACACATGCATGTCATACCCAGGTATGTGGATCAATAATATCTCATATGTATTTGTATACACACACATGTACACATGCACTTTTTCTTTCTCTTTTTGGTCTGATTTATTAATCATTAGTGTTTCATTAGCAAGTGAGTTTTACGTGAATCACGCATTCTTGAAATCATTTCAGTGGCAGATCACATTTTACTGTTGGGGTTTCAGAAGTCACTGCAGAGCACAACGCCATCTCCATATTCATATTGCAGATCTGTCAGGACTCCCGGATAGTTCATCTGATCACATGGATTTCCATTCCAGGCCTTGAGAGACAAGAAATCCGGCCATCACAGAGAGCCGGGGCAATTAAACCGAATCAGCGCTCCCAGTCTCAGCGGATGTCTTCTGGGTTACCATGGGGGACACAGGCTGGTATGAGGTTTAATCAGGCACTAACAGCACCTTGCTGGGAACTTCATGGTTGATGAAGGCAGCTGCATCAGACCAAGTAGCTCCTACTTTTTAAAGAGAAAGCAGCCCCTTTTGAAATGTAAAAAAGGCAGGCTTTGTTGCAGGAGCAGAAAGGGGAGAATCTGAGAGGAGTTGTACTTGTTTCCTTTTCAGAGTCTCCAGCATTCTTCCAGGGTTTTGAGAATAAAGCGAAAGATGCCCTTAAGGCTAAATTTTTAAAGGGCCCTCTTGGAGCCCAGAGCCTGCTCTCCCCTGTGGGTCCCATCGCTGGGCCCGCTGTTATGTGGGTCTCAGTATTACACTTGTCATTATCACGCTGCTTTGTGAAGCGCATTGGTCACAACCAGGTTCTTGTGCCTTGAATAGCTGGGTCCATGTGCCAAAAAAAAAAAAAAAAAAAAAAAAAATTTTTTTTTTAAAAGGAAGAAAAGAAAAGAAATACTGTCCAAATGGGGCACAAGAATGCATGAATGTGGGCCTCGTCTGAGGTCTAACTGCTCTTGTCTCCAAGAAAGAGAAGTAATCTTGAAGGAGTCAAATTCTTTGCCTTGGGGTTTCATTTTGCTCTTAACTCTTTTCAGGTAGTTTTTATTCTCCACAGAGGGCGGTGTTTGATATCCATAAAAGAGGCCCACAATTTGCCTATATGTAGGCTGGCCACATAATTTATCATTAAAATCAGGACACTTTCAAGAGTGAAAGTGGGTGTTATTAACAATCACTCCAGGACATGAGCTATAACCCAAGGTTCTTCCAGATAAGCTCCCACCCAATCCATCGGCTGGTCTTGGAGGCCCCAGCAGCAGAATCCACACTTCCTCACAGACGGCCTCCCTCCTAATCTTGGGGCATGTCTTGGAGAATCACAAACTCAGAGTCCACTTAGCAAAATAACATGGGAATCCCAAATAGAGAGATTACGGATTCATGATTAAAAAAATAAAGAGACACAAATGGTATTTCTTTCACAGGTGGGTAGCTCTGGGTTCTTGTCCAGAATGACTTAAGGCTAATGGCATCTTCTTTACTTTTGTTTTCCCCCTCTTTCCTCCTCTTCTTTTTCTTCTTCCTCCTCTTTTGCTTTTCTAACTCTGAGACACGTAACAGTGCTCATGTCTTTTGGTGGCCACACGATGGGTCACTGAAGGCACTTCCCTCCTATCTCTGACGTCTGTCTCCTCTGTAGCTACCAGGGACCATCACAAATACTACATTTAACCCCTTCCAGCTGCCAGCTGCGGGCTCCGCCCCTGCCTTCTCATCAGATTCTTCCAGAGTGGTTGACCCACCGTGACACTGCCAGGACCCACAACGGTCACAGTCCCTGCTCACCTGCCAGCCGTCTGGAAGTGGGGCTGGTGGGGGGCAGGGAGGGGTACGGGGTGATATCACCAACAGCGCTCACCTTGGCCACTCGCCACCACTTAGACCTCCCTGTCCTTACCAGCCTTTACCTGTAGCGCTATCCCAGAGAAAGGAAAGGTGCCAGAATCCCTTCTCAAAAGCTCGTAGGTACTGTCGTGGGGTTGTTTGGGGTTTTTTTTCCCCTCTTCCCATTTTAAATCTATTTAGTTATCGAATGCCCTCTCAAAACAGGATCTTAATCCTCTTAAGGAACTCCTCTTAAGGAAGAAGAGTAAAAGCATAAGGGAAAAACAGGAATACTGAGGGGCTTCTAGAAAATACTAGAAGGGCAAAATAACACACAGGGTGGCAGTTATTTTGAGGCAAAGGGGAAAAGCAGCAGGAGACTAGGGATATGACCAGGATAATGAAATGTTGGTGACAAAAAGGTCCAGGAATGTAGTCAAGTGTCAGAAGGCCCTGGAAGGAAAGAATTCCCTCTTCACTCCTCACAAGTCCTTTTTAAAAGCCTGTTCTTCAAAACCGAAACAAAACTTTGAGTCTGTTGTCACAATTTCTCTGCAGCGTGAAACATGATAGTATGGGAGCTTCATTGACACGCCCATGATGCCCCTAGGAGACAGGGGTTAATTGGAAAGGTCGAGAACCTTCCAGTCTGTGGGATTGAAGCAGGTGTCCATTCACGGTCCTGTGTACGTGTGTGCGTCCATTTCTGGGCTTTTCTTTCCAGAAGATGTGGACGGTGGCTGCACTGTATCTTAACTGTCAAGCTATTTTTTCCTTGCTAGCTTTCATTTGTGTTTTTCTTCACCTTTCAGAGACCCCTTACCTCTCCTCTCTTAAATCTACACTCACCACAGAGCAGACATAATCCCAGATTTTCAGTAAATCAACACTATTTGCTCCCCACTGACTGAGAGAATTTGATACTGACAGACTGTTATACCTAAAAGAAAAATACTGCCATGGTTCCTCTCATATTCTTTGCCAGGGAAGGAAGGCGGGGAGGAGTGTGTGTGGGATCTGTTATAAATTAGGTAACGTGGGCCCCGAAATTCTTAACGAGTGTTTTGTGAAAGTGGGTGCCTCTGTTACCCTACCCTTGCTCACGTCTTTGACCAAACAAACTCCGGTACCTGGAGTATTTCCAAATGCAATTAACTCCCTTCAGTAAGGGCACTGGTGATTTATTCGGACAGCAGCAAGGGTAGAGCCCACTGCCCTGGAGGACGGACAGCCCCCTACATGTGAGCCGGTGGCTGAGGTGTGGGGACTCTGAGCACCACCCGTTGACAATTCTGGGCTCCATCTGAGGAAGGTACAGTCTGGCTGTGGGGTTGAAAGAGTTGTTTTCTTTGTTACTCATTTCAGCATCTGTGACAGGCCTGGTGGCAGGATTTAGACTCTGTGTTACTGGGTCAGAATTACCGAGAACAGAATTGGCTTCAAGGTGTCTGACTTGAACTCAACTTTAAATATCAGGTCGTGAGCTCGTGCTAAGAGTGAGAGCTGACTCCCTCTGGGGACATCGGGGCTTCTACCATGTGTCCCAGTTGCCCAGTAGAGGGAATCCAATGGCTGCAGCTGGAGACTGATGAGGTACCAAGCAGTAAGTGTTTAGGGTCCAGAGTGGGCAAAAATGCCTTGGGGTACATTAATTGGCAGCCACAGTTTTATAGTGATCCTAGTCATCTCTAAGACCAATGAGCATGGAGGACCTAGCTGTTGCTTGGTGGACCTTGGATAGAAGTGGCCACCAAGAGATTGTGACCTGTTTGAGAGCAGGAAATAGGTTTTTTCCAAGAAGCAAACATAGCTAGCAACATACACTCTGAAGGTGAATGTAGGGAGGGGAGGGGATTTTCCCCAACAATTATACATGGGAAATGATGCAAATCCATCCCTGCCTGGAAAATTCACAAACTATATTCACGTATTAAAGGCTATGAGATATCCTTTCAACATAAAGCTAAACTTAGCATCTCTCGTGCTCATTAGGTCCAAGAACTGCCTTCTCCCCATCCCTTCAGAACGCCCAAAGACCACTTTGGGAATGGCTGACTTAATCATCATTCCAATCCTGGTGCCTGTCACTGCCCAGCCCCAAGAAAGTAGTCAATATGATCTCACAAATATGGATCAAGCCCCGAGCATTGGTCTAGGTCCTAGGGATACAAAAGTGAACTAAATAGACAATTCCTGTCCAAATGAATCTGGTATTCTAGTCTATTCTCTGTAACCTCAGTTTGATCAATGAGATTCAGTATCAGTCCAGTCCCTTAGGGTCACTCTAAGTGAACTGGAGCCAACCTGGGCCAAGCTGACCAACTGCCTGTGGACACGACCCAGGATGGGCATCCCCAACCATACTGCAGGGGTCTTCAGGGAAGGTAACCAGTCTTTGCCATGTGGGCATTGCTACATTCAACAGCCTGATCCCCGTAAGCCTGTTTTGCAGGCATCTAGCTTTTGTCTGTCAATCCCAGTTCTGTGGCTGCCACAGCATGCGAGTCAGGAGGTAAAATCACTCATTTTCACTTTACCTCGGTTTCCTAACATGGAGCAAATACGGATGATTAATAATATTCATCTCCCACTTCATATCCCCTTTGGGAGATACCAACCTCTCTGTAACACATAATCTAGTGCCTAGGCCCTCTGGGCATTCAAGACTATTTAAATTATTTCATAAAAGCAGAATTCCATTCCTCCTGCATCATCCTTTTCAGCCTCTATATGTATTTTTTCCATAGGCAATGTTTTCTGGTGTCTGTTTTGTTTTCTGAGGCCAACGACTGATGAAAGGAAACAATCACCCCTGTCCTCTGCGAAGCTGAAAATCCCCCAACTTCTCCTTTGGTGCCCAGCGATACCACTGAGCGTCAGCATGCATCTGTCTCCTCCACTCATTTTCCCTGGACCCTCTCTGTGTTTTTAGTAATTGATTAGGGGCCCTGCAGAGGCCTCCTCCACCCCCTGTGGTCTGTTTCATTTGTGATGACCACACCTCCCTCACAACCCACTGAGATGTCAAAAGCTGCTATTCAGAGGCTGGCTGATCAACTGCAGTAGGTTTTGGCTGAGAGGACTCCCCCACCCAACACCTTCTCTTTCCCTCTGTTCCCCCAGTGCCAGAATTTCCCTGAGAACCCCCTTATCCCTATCCCGGCAGCTTGGCAAGCAGGGACTCCAAACTCTATGTCCTGGAACAGTGATGTAGGGTCTGCCTCTCTGTGAGGGAGGCAGTCTCTGCCTGGGCCCCCAACGCCGTGACCAGAACATCTAACCTTACTGGGAGATACTGAGCACGTGCCCGGCACAGCACAGCCGTCACCCTCAAGCCCTTCTTGCTATACTGTTTAGCAAACTGGGTTCTCCTTAGCCTTCGGGTAAGCCTGTCTGTTTCGCATAAGCCCATGCTTACCCCACCTGTCCATTACACTGGTTCCAATCCTAGGTTTTAGTCATTGGTAACACAATCTAGATCCTTTTATCTCCCGTCATCATAGCCACACATCAGCCAGTGCTGTATTTGCCTGTGTTCTTGAGAGGAAAGCTCAAGACACAGAGAGAGATTGAGAGAGAGAGAGAGAGGGAGAGGGAGAACATACAGGGTGGATGGTACATTTCATTATAAAAACAAGCCTTGAATAATAAACCAGCCCTATTTATAATGACAGTGACAGTGTCTTCCAGTGTTGGGGCACTGAGAGTATCTCTCATTCCTACATCCCCCCTCTAAAGGGCGGGTGAGAAGTTGACAACAAATGGAGAGAGGCCACCAGATCTTAGGCGCACAAAGCCTCTAAGCCTTATAAGCAGGTGGTGCCCTGAGAACTGTAGCAGGCCTACAAGGCCAGATCATTAGGACCTGAAGTGAAATGATTCCACTGGCGTGGAATAAAGGACATCTTCGGGGGAAACTAAGCATCAGGATGACCCGTTCACTGGAACTCTAAGATGAGTTCCATATTTTCTACCTGCTCTTCATCTTCCCTCCAGGTGGTGGACTGCCCTGCCTGCCCCAGCCAGGCCTGCCTGCTCAATCTACCCCAGGATGGGAGGACCTGCCCACCTTTAACAAAACTGAGAGAGACGAAGCACAGTGGGCAGAACGTGACCATCTCCCCTGTGCTTAGGGATGAAATAGGGCCCTATTGACCTGTACATTCTCATCAAGTAATTCAAGAGAACTGTCACATGGAAGCGAGGTTATGCTCCCTCTATGTGGTTCCAGAAAGCAGATGGAACAGCGTGGTGAAAGTACCGATCCTCCTCTGGACAGAGCCTTGGCACAGTGAACGACTCCCTAACTGTCAGAGCTCTCACAGAATAGAACGAGTAGCTAAGTCAGAGGGGAGTGTGTTTGCCGTCCTTGGGAGGCACCCCTGAGAAGCTGGGTGCTCATTTAAGGGATAGAGGGTAGCAGTGATCGCTGCACAGGATAGAGACTTGAGGTAGGTGGTCATTCTGTCCCGATCTTCCCACGTCTGTATTCACACTTCTGCCAAGTTCAGCTGGGATTCCTCAGGAACCATGTGAGGCCCAGGCAGAGACCAGCAGTGTGGGAAACAGGCAACAAATACTCCCCCATCAACTTCATCCCTATCTCCCCACTGGCTCAGGACAACAGCCGCAGCAGCCACTGGCTGCTGCCTTTCAGCCCAGCTTGTACGGCCTGCACCCTCTTGTTGAGTGGACATGAGAGGAGGGAGTGGAGAGGGTCAGCTCCCCTGAGTGCTCCCCAGGGGTTGGGCTCTCCCCCAGTGGGCAGGTGGGTGGGAAACACCATGTACAGATCAGCATTTGGTCAAAGGGGACCAACTAAATCCCATGGCACAACAAAAACTTTCAAAATTGTCTCTGGAAAAGAATTCCAACCTCTCCTCCAAATTTTAACTCATTATATCTTGAAAGCTTACTTCAGAAGCCATGTCTGACTCTAAATTTTGAGGACACATGTACACAAGGAGTACCTATTATGTGCCTGGTGTGGTGGTTGGTGGTTTTGCATCCTCGGTACAGGATCGACAGGGTGTCTTATTGTCTAACAGTAATGAGTAATTTTTGTAGACTTTGATTTTAATCCAACAGCTCCAGAATTGCACAAAACTCCAGAAGAATCACCATTCCTGGATCTATGACTTTTCCTTTGACGAGCAGATAAATACTTAAGAGGGAAGGGACAAGGAAACTTGTGTCTGGGTTAATGTAAATAAGACACAAGGTTTTCATGCCCTTCTGCTTTCACTGGGGACTCATTTCCCTAATACAGCCTCGTTGTAAAACAATCCACTCCCGAGGAGGTCAACAGTGAGAAGTTTGTCTTCCAAAATTAGTAATCAAGGAGTGAAAATAATTAATAGAGAAAACAGCACAGTTCCACACTGCGTTCCCATGTAGATGTCTATAGAACAATAAATCAGTCAGGGAAAGAAACAATATAGGCATTTACAATTAGGCCTCGTACATAATGGCCGGGAAGGAGAATTTGTGTTAAAAAAGACAACATCTGCTGCGAGTTGGTTTATAAATAATACAGCTAGATATTCAGGTAATGACATGACAGACGGTCTCTTGTGTCCTTGTCCTTTTGTGTCCAGTGCTGAATGTGTTTACATCCCGCAGCTTATGACATACATGCCTGGCCTGTTTGTGCTCGGGCCAGGAGCGCCTCTCTTCTCCAGTTAAATGCTTCTCTGCCCAAACCATAGCATTCCCCGTTGACGACCCAGATATCCAGAGAAATCTGCTCCCTTCGGTTTTAATTGATCCCTTACTGTGAGAAGGTAAACGCCTGAAAGAAGTGTGATCAGATGCACACTCAGTACTCTCATCCATGAACCAATTTCTTTTGTGTTGACACCCAGGCTTGACAAAAAGAGTGACGGTTAAGGTCAAGCGCATGAAAGCTTATTCTAAACAATGATGGATGAGGCAAGGCATGGACTGTATCTTATCTAGGATTCTCTGCTCAAAGGTTGGGTATTCCTCCCCGCCATTTTTAAAAGTCTCCTAATTCTCAAATTAATGAACTTCTCACTGATCCAGCATTTGCAGGGGTTCTCTTTTCTTTTCTCTGATTATGCAGCTCATCCACTCTGCTGACAGCAGGGTGAGTGATGGCCTTCAAGCAGATGATTCTTCTTTGCCATGAAGGCACTGATAAATACTGCCTGTCTCTGCAATAAATTGTGCATGAAATAGTCCACTCTGGTAATCTACAGAGTTATGGTAAGGAAAATGGCATTGTGAGGAAATACAGCATAACTGCCATTAACTGAAACCCAACTGAACCTTAAAATATAAATAACCTTAAAATAAAAAATAAGATAATCTCAGGTTATCTTAAAATAACCTGAACCATGTTTTTATTTGTTATGGTTTGTTTCTATTTATCTCACACTTTGGGGGAAAGAGTCATAGCAAAATGAGCTGCTTTCGGGGGCTTAATCAAAAAGTTCCTTTTCGGGGCAGTTAATGTAACTAGGAGACATTTGTTTCAACTTCTGATACCTGCCGTGGCCTCAGTCTTATACTATGAAATTTCCCATTTGCACTGAAGGCCCAGAGACTAAGCAGCATCCAGAAGTCTCAAATAACAATATAAATAAGTCTACTCATTTCCGTTTCCTACAAGAAACCAAATTTATGTATTGTACATGTTCATCAACAGTCAAGTTTGAATTAAAAGATTAAAAAACTTTCTAAGATAGAAATCTCAAGCTCTGATTTTGGTATATAAAGATTTTTACTGTACTTAGAAACATACAATAGGGTTCAAAACTGAATTTCAATAAATTGGGCCAATTTTTTGTTACTGTTTTTGTACATGTGCTTCAGTTACACTGTTTTTTGCAAAGTGGTTATAGTCCTTTTTCTGTCATACACAGATACTCTTTGGGTGTCTTTCTCTAGGACTACAGCCACCACACAAATGTTGCTTGGCTGTGAACTAACTGGACATGAGCTCTGTCATTTCCCCACACTTTATATGCACTAGGAACCCAATCATAAGCCGAAATGCTTTGTGCCTCTCCCCTGGAGATCTATTAAAATGTGCTCTGATGTTAGTCATTCACAAGAGAGTCCCAATGTGTTAACCCTTCCAGGAATGTTTCCACTGTGAGGAGTGCCTCAAGTAGTGAAATAAAAATGTTTGCCATCATTAAATAAGCAACAGTGAGTAGGTACTGTGTTGGAGACCAGGAGTCTCTCAGCACCATTGGCCTAGAAAGAACCTTGGAAGTCATCCAGTAGCCCATTTTAATTATTTAGGCTCAACCCATATTCAGACCCTGCCTTATGTCAGGCAGCACACTGTTTCCTCAAATCTGCTATCTCACTTCATCCTTACAAAACTCCATTAGTTAGGATAATTATCATTATTTCATAGGTGAGGTAATTGAGACTCAAAGAGTATTAGTTTATGGGCTGCGTATCATATAACCAGTATAATATGGCAGAGCTGGTATTTAAAACTAGGTTTCCTGGCTCCCAAAGTAGAAGTCTGTCAGCTACGTGACTAATTGGAAAGCATATTAAAAAGAACAGGGAATATAGGACTTGCCACTGGTGTTCATAATGACGGAATTCTTGGGAGAAGGAGGGATATCCCTGCGTCATTAGCTTTTGCCATAGTTATGTTATAACACACCCTCTAAAGTCCAGTGGATTAGAACAACCTTGAGGTGTCTGTGGATCAGCTGGAAGTTGGTTGATCCAAGCTGGTCTCACTTGAGCTTGGCTTCAAGCTTCAGTTTGGGTCCTAGTCTGCTTTATATGTCTCTCAACTTCCTTGGGTCAGTGGGCTAGCCAGGGCTTTCTCTTACAGCAATTTCAGAAGCACATGAGAGTAAGATTCACCACATAAGGATATTTCACTCTCCATTTGTGACACTTCTGATAACATCCCATTGATCAACACAGGTTGCAAGATCGAACGCAAAGTTAAGGTAGCTATTAGTAGAAGGAACTCCATCCCAAGACCCTCAAAAATGTCACTGAATCACGGCATCAGGCAGGACTGAGGTCCCTGTTTTTCTTCTGACTGTCAGGCAGGGGCACACCTTTGCTCCTAGAGGCTGCCTGTATTCCTTCTCATGCTTTCTCCCTCTGTGGTCAAAGCCAGTAGGGGCACATCAGTCCTCCTCACACTTTAAATGTCTACCATCTCCCATTGGGCTGCATTTCTTCTGCCTTCCTCTTCTTCGACATCTCCTGGACAGACTCCAGTCAGACAAATTTGTCCATTTTTAAGGGCTCTTGTGGTAAAAATTAGGCTCACGGGATCATCTAGGGTTCTTTCCTTCATTTAAGATCTGTAATTTTAATTCCATCTGCAAAGTCCATCCACAGCTACACCTAGATTAATATTTAACTGACTAGTTAGTGGACAGAAACCTCAAGTTGGCTCTACTGTGACCCCAAATCAAGGGGCACAGCCATGGCCTCTGCCCACCGTGATATGGTAAGCCAGCCTCACGGGCTGGGTGAAAGTAGAGTCTTACTAGAGATAAGACAAGAAGAGAGTGACTATATTTGAAAAGTCAAAATCAGAGGTTAGTAAATCTTGTCTGTCAAGGGTCAGATAGTAAATATTTTAGGCTTTGTAAAATAATGTGGTCTCTGTCATCACCGTTTAACGCTGCCATTGTAACCTAAAAGCAGCCATAGGCAATACATAAATGAATAGGCATGACTGTGTTATAATAAAACTTTATTTACAAAGACAGACAGCAGGCCAGATTTGGCCGACAGGCTATAGCTGTCAAACTCTGATCTAAACCACCACAGGTCCCCACCAGGCTCCTTCTATAATAAAGCACTTTGGTGATATATCATGTCTTGAAATATCAAGTGGGCCCCAAAGATAACAAAACAAAAGAAATATTATTTCCTTATCACAGAGAATTGATTTCACACTGGAGCTTTTTGTCTAAAAGCTCCCTCCAAATTGGTATGCTCTATCATTTAAAGGGAGGTTTACAAACTGAAATGCTGCACCTGATTATCTGTCAATAGTCTGCACAGTGCAAGATTGCACCAGGTGCTTGTGAACAAACGCACAGTGATTGTCCAGGAAACTGTGGGCATCGGTTACACATCATACCCACTTTGGTGGCTACGTCTGGGGTAGTCTCAGGTGGAGGATGACACGTGGAGGTTGCTTGCCTACCTAGGGGTTGTCCCCACTCCCCATAGATACGGGCTCAGTAGAGGCAAATCACTCCCATTGAGAACTTCTACCACATGTCCTGAGGGACAGGAAGGGCATCCTGAAATTTGGAAACGCTTGTCTTATAGTGAGACACTTGTCAGAAACCTTAAGAGTCCTCCCGAATTTAGTTGAGTTCAGCCTGATAAACACTGTACATCTACTGTGTGTCCAGTATAGAGCTAAAAAGAAAAACGACCCCTGGGTTCTTCGTGCGGCACGCTGACTGTCATGGTAGCCACACTGGGTCCTGTTGGAGTGCTCAGGCAGGATGAACAGAGCCTCCTTGCACTCATCTTCCTAATCGTTTGACTTCCTTGGGCATTTGCTTATGGAGTATTAAGCATTTTCTTCATAACAGCTGATTAAAAGATTGCTATTACTGAAGAAAACATAGATTTAAAAACAAAAGCAGTTAGTAGCTTTTATCCATCATCAAGGAATTAACCAATTGGCAACAAGTAAGACAGCTCAATTTCTTTAGATATCTGAGGCCTAAATAGCTTAATTGGGGAAGCATGTTAAAAGGGATGGAATGACATTCATTATGGATTAAGTTAATACATTTCAGACCCATCACATGGCTTAATTTAACAAATTCCACATCTTACTGTTTGGCAGGAAATGGCATCTCATGAACTTCATTACCAGTCAGTCTGACTTGAGTTAGTTGAAAAGGCTGACTCCATGTGAAAACTGTTAATCTTAATAATAGTGTGCATCGCCTTGGCAAAACCCTCTGTATGCTTGGGAAGCTTAGGACTCTCCTGCCAACCTCCCTGAGGCCCTCCCCTCCCACCACACTACTCAAAATGAGGAGGGAAGGAATATTAGTCATTTTCCAGTTAAACCCATCTGAAATGGAGCAGGGCTGTTCCACTGTTGGGAAAACTGGATGTGTTCTACTACGACTACCTCTAAATCTAAAACAGAAACCACTGACTTAACGTACGTGTTTCTGTGTCATCAGATCAATTATACTCTTTTGATGTAGGAAAGGGGAAAATGAAAAATTTGATTTCATTTTCCCCTATGAAAATGAACATCTACTATGAACCAGGGACTCTGACTACCTTATAACTCACTGATACCCCAAAATTATTGTGCAAGGTTGATATCGCTACTTCTAATTGGCTGGAAAGAAAATTGAGTCTGGGTAAATAACTCAGTGGTGGTCATGCCTGATAAAGGGAAGATTTCAACCAAATTGTATTGATTCCAGTTCTTCAGATATATACCTTTCACTCCACCACGTGGTCCCTGAAAAAGAACCGGGGCTTTACTAGAATGCTTGAAGCAATGAATCCCCCTTCAGGACTGCAACCAAAAGGTGTCCCTTCCAACTTGCATGGATCATACTTGGTTGAGACATCTCAAGTGCCACTTATCATTAGAAGGGGTTCTCCCACCTTTCCCCTCCTCTCTGTGGGAAAATATACATGAGGAATTTCACAAGTTTCCTCTAAGTCTCATATGTGTCACGAACAGAAACAGGCTGCAATTGCCCTTGTCCTAGAACCCATGGGCCACAGGCCTTTCTGGCTTAGCTTGGGACAGCCCAGTATAAGGATAAGGAAGGAACTAGGTATAAGACAGGCTACAAGATGTACTGGAGAACAATGAAGGATATAGCCAATATTTTCTCATAACTGTAAATGGAATGTAACCTTTAAAACCATAGAAAAACTAAAATTAAAAAAGAAATGTATAGAAAAATCAGTATTATATATTATTTATTATTGTCAAGCCCTACTGAACATGATGATAAATTTCAAAAATTTGCTTCAATGAAATAATTAAACTTCTCCAAATTGCCTTACAGAAAAAAATAAAATATTGCATAAAATGTTTTTTTTAAGTGTAAGGAAGGTAAAATTAGCTGTTTCAGCCTTTCCTACTCTTTCTTAATTACTCATGTATCAGTCTAAGAGAGCTATGTAAAAACAAGCACAACATCTCAGTGGCTGTGACAGTAAGCATTTATTTCTCTGGCTCATTTATCTGCAGTCATTTTGGGTGGTTCTGATTAAGGCAGTGGGTTTAGGTTTTGGCTGCTACTCAGGTGAGCTAGGCTGGTGCCCGAGCTCTGTGCCCTGGTGTGAATCAGACTGCTGACAGGATCCTGCTGATCTCAGCTTGCCTTAGGTACATTTCTAGTCTGCTCTTTGTGCCTTTCATGATTCAGGGCCAGTGTATTATTTCTGCTCATGGAGATGGACCAAGTATCAGAGAGGTAAGAGGAAGAAGGCAATGTTCTCAAAGGTCATAACAGACACACACTCACTCTTCCCACATGTCTTGGGCCAATCCCATGTCTTGGGCTGAACATATCACTACCTGAAAAGGAAATTATAGTTCTTTTTTGTCTGCCTCTAATGCTGGGTGAGAAGGTGAGAAACAGGTCCCCAGTCTTAACTGTCTCCTCTGCCACTCATCATCCTGCACTCAGACCCTATGTTAACCAGCCCCTCCCTCAGGGCCTGAAGCCCCAAGTTCCCATATTGGGGCGGAACAAAGATGTAAATATTTATAATTTTTTATACCTGCTGTAGACATGAGCGGCAGAAAAATTATGTATATTTTGATAACGGCAACTAGAGGTTCAGTACCGTAACATGGAGTATTCTACAGGCAGTGAAGAAGGGGAGAGGAGATCGGCCACAGGGAGGATGGGACTAGCCTATGAAATGTCAACTCCTCCACTTACTTTGAAGGCTAGCACTAGCGCAGGCAGAGACGAGCCCCCACCCCAGCGCCTCTGAACACCAGCCTGGATTGTGCGCATACTTTAACTGCCTTGGTGAGCGCAGTGAGCATTACTGTTAACGCCAGTGGGCCACCTGATGAAGTCATCCCTCTTGTTACCAGGGAGTGCCTCTGGAATTCAGCATTTCATGAATGAGGATTGGAGTCTGGGTCAGCCCAGAAGCAGGGTCCCTGGATATGACTCTAGTCCAACTTCAAAACTCTGGGTCTTTCCAGATGGACTGGTCTGGAGCAGATCATTTTACCATGTTCACCTACGCAGTTATAGAATACAGCCCTTTTGAGTTTTCCAAGAGATCCAACTCACTGACAGACAATGCCCACATCACACTTTCATCATCATAGTCAATGGCTGTCTTCCATTCATTGATCAGCATTTATAGAATTTCAACTGTCCAAATACTGTGCTTGGATTTGGAAGTAGGAAGATGCCAGATTCACAGATCAAGCACTTTGGGAGACAATCATCTAATTGGTGAGGCAAACACACATAAAAGAATAATAATTTTTAGAAAAGCTAGTAATTATCGATCATTAATTACATGCTGGACATTATTTTAAGTTTTTTCCATCTATTAACTCATTAAATGCTAACAATTCTGAGGTTGGTACTACTATTATTCTTTTTAAAAAATCAGATGAAAAACTGAAGCAGAGAGAAATAAAATAATTTGCCTGAGATCACACAGCCATTAAGTAGGAGAGACAGGATTTGAACCCAGGGAGTCTGGACCAGAGTCTATGTGCTCAGTCCTGATGAACTTCCCGGGCATATATCCAGAGGGAATTCTAATTTGAAAAGATACATGTGCCCCAATGTTCATAGCAGCACTATTTACAATACCCAAGACATAGATACAACTTAAATGTCCATTGACAGATGACTGGATAAAGAAGTTGTGTTATATCTATGCAATGGAATACTACTCAGCCATAAAAAAGAATAAAATAATGGCATTTTCAGCAACGTGGATGGATCTGGAGATTGTCATTCTGAATGAAGCAAGCCAGAAAGAGAAATAAAAATACCATATGATATCACTCATATGTGGAATCTAAAAAAAGAAAAAAGAAGACACTAATGAACTTATTTACAAAACAGAAAGACTCACATACATAGTAAACAATCTTATGTTTACCGGAGTAAAGGGAGTGGGACAGGATAAACTGGGAGTTCAATATTTGCAAATATTAATTAGTATATATAAAATAGGTAAACAACAAGTTTCTTCTATATAGTACAGGGAACTATATTCAGTATCTCATAGTAGCCTATAATGAAAAAGAATATGAAAATGAATATATGTATGACTGAGACATTACACTGTACACCAGAAATTGACACATTATGACTGACTATACTTCAATTTTAAAAAATATGTGGTAAGTGCTAAGAGACATTCAAAGCTGGTGCCTTTGGGGGCAGAGAGACAGAGAGCAGATAAATCTGTGTACAGAATGTTTTCATGGAGAAAACAGCCCTTGGACTGGGGCTGCACAGGATTTGTACAAGTAGATAAGCAAGAGGACAGTGTTTCCGTCAGAGAGAACAGCCCAGAGTAGGCACAGAAGCAGGAGAAAGTGGAATTCAGAGTTCAATGAGACAGGAGTTCAGAATAAGGCAGCTACCTTTACTTGGCAAAGTGAACCGATTCATAATCCTTCACCCTTCCAACCATTTATTGGAAGAAAGGCTCAAATGCTGGAAAGCTGGAGAAAGAAGGAAATTCCAACATTTAGATAATATTCAATAGTCCACTCACAAATGAATAATTGACTCCATGTGGGAAACCTTTTTGCTTCTGTGGAAACATGTCCAAATTCAGCCTATCTTGTCATGGTTAAATGGGTCTTAGCCAAGAATGGGTCTTTGCCAACCATTTAGGGCCAATCGAATGCAAATTTATCTGTGATTGAACAAAACAGAATAAATAAAATAACCAAACCCATTAGAAGGTACTTTGAAGAGACTGAATCATTAAAGAATAGTGCTGAGTTGACTGAGAAGTAGAGAAAATCATTCAAAATGAGTTTTCACTTAGATAGAGACTGGCTAAATAATTTAGCTTAATTTGAGGTGATGTCATTCATTCATTAATTTAACAAATATAAAAAAGAATCTATTGAGTACTTACTCTGAATCAGGCTCCAGTCTAGCCTCTGGATACACAATGGCCAAGAGACAGACCAGGACCTGCCTTCCTGGAACTTACATCTAGTAAAGGGGATGTAACTGAATGAGGAAGTGCTTGCTTAGTACAGACACTCATCAGTAAGTGGACGGGCTTCCGTATACAGGGAGATAAATCTCTTGGGCTGTTGGATGAGAGAATTCTTGTGTGAGAGCATTCTGTGTGCTTTTCTGTGTGCTTCCAGCATGTGTGTGTGTGGTGTGGGGTTGGGGGGGGTCCCTGACCTAAGCCTCTTATTCACTCTCTATTCCTCTCTCCCTGGCTACATGGGATCTGGACCACTGAGACACAGGCTCACAAAGCTACCTCAGCAAATTTGCCAGTCAGCAAAACAGTCCTGCAGTGTCAGGGGGCCAGAGCACCTTTTAATGGGAATCTTCTCCAAATTCTAGACTGATTAAGAAGCAAGCACAGAAGTTAGGCAGATGGGAACAACATATCAGCTTTGTCTCTGAAAAGGCTGTTTTTGAGATTACAGAGCACTTGGATGTGTGGTAACAATTGGGCTTCCTCGTATTTTCCCCTCTGAGCTGAACTCACCCACTCAAGCTGCAGTCTACATACACCCCTTTACTGCCAACATGGGCAACACCTGCATAGTGAGCACAGTGAAGAGAGAAACAGAAAATGTGTGTATCCTGAAGACAGGCACTTCAAAAGAGAGAGGGAACCCAGAGAGAACTGAAGTGGAAATATGTAGTTCCTTCTCTCATCCTAGCCTCTGGGAGGGCCAGAGTGCCTTTCACCTTGCTGCTCCATCCTCCTGAGTTCGTGTTTTTATCTTCACTGACACAAGAGGGCTGCTCCCCCTCCAGCCATCACTTCTATGTTCTGGGAAGGAAAAGGGGAAATAGCAAATTTGAAAGCCAAAAAGATACTTGTCAGTTGAGTTTGCCCCCTATAAGAAGCTTCCACACACATCTGGGCAGATAGAACCAAATCAAGTGGCTAGCTACCCCTAGCTGCAAGAAGGTCAAAGGAGGTGAAAATATTTTCCTGGGTATATGGACACACCCAACAAAACCAAGGTTCTTCTACTAAGTAGGAAGTGGAGAATGTGTACTGAGTAGGCAATGAACTGAATCTGGAGGCCTAGAGGAGAATTCCTGAAGAAATGTGGGCGAAGGTTGGAGCTATTTTGCCAGTTCTTTCTGTGAAGACTGTACGTTCCCTCCAAGCAATTGGATGGTCAGAAATATGGGATAAGCTTCCTCCAAAAGACTGGCCTGAAACTATTTGGAAAAGTGCTCTCTCTCTGACACCTGTCATCTCATGCTCCACTTGCCCCATCCCCAAATCCTTTCCCTTCCACATCCCCTTTGTCCTGCCCTCTTCTTCTGTGGCTGCCTTGCAGATAGCACCCAACCTGGGGAACCATCCTGACCTTCACTTCTCCACTGTACAATCCCAGTGTCATGTCTAAGCATGTCAAAGCCTATTCTCTTTAAAGGGGACTGTCTAGCGGGTCTGATCAATTACACTTCACGACAGGGGCAATGGCTGTGATGACATTAGTGGGTTGCTCCTTCCAGGCAAAATATTTTAATAGGAGATGCCATAAAACAAAGAAATACCTAATAGTTGGATTTCAGCCAATGGGTTAGGCAAAGAGTAGGGGGGAATTTTGAGCTGGGGCCGCTCAAAACATTTTACTTACATGATTCCTACTGGGCTCCTTAAAGTATTTACATAATTTATGTGATAGAAAATAAGACTATAGAAGCAGACTTTTTGAAAGTCCTTTGTTACTTTCTCAGAGCTGTGTTGCAGGACCTTAGGAGAGCCAGAAGCTGGGTGCCATGGATAACATGGAACTCCACACAGATCCCTTGGATCCTGTTCTGAGTGCCTCACACCCACCCTCCCCGCTCACACAGCACACCTGTGGTTCTAATTAGGGGATCTACAGGCTACTGGAGCCTGCTTTGCCCATTTCACAAAAGATTGAAGGGATTGACATCCTCCCTAGGGCATTGCTTAACCAATGACTGTTGGGGACAGAAGTACAAAGTCCTTGTGTTAGAG
The DNA here is from genome assembly GCF_048773025.1 of Camelus bactrianus. Lineage (NCBI taxonomy): Eukaryota > Metazoa > Chordata > Mammalia > Artiodactyla > Camelidae > Camelus > Camelus bactrianus. Next base: position 10,304,472 of record NC_133562.1, on the reverse strand, counting down.
CAGGACTATTCTGAGGCATGAGGTAGCCTCCAGAATTTCCTGGAGATATCAGGATAAGGTCCTCACCTGCAGGACTTTTCAGCTGAGACCACACATTGCTTGGTTTCCTCACCTTCCCTAACCTGTTCCACCATGTCCTTACAGATTCCCTGGGAGCACTTCCTGAATATATTAATTGTATGCAAATCTCCACCTCAGGGTTTACATCTAGGCAACACAATCTAAGACACTGGGCAACCTTAATATGTTCTTTCACTCATCGATTTTAGGCTTTCTTATATACACCAAGACTCATTCCAAGAATCGTCTTCTAGTCAATAGAAATGGGGTATTCTCTTACTCTTAAGTGAAGGAAAGGGGGCTGGTGATAGTCACAGAGGCTTTTTTTGTGATAATCAGAGAAAGAAGAGACCTCTAGTCATAAGGTGGCTAACTTTCAAAGGCCATTTTAGGGGGTACTAATAACAAACATTGGAGAGATAGCACAGCATTTGTTCAGCAAAATAGGAAGTATTCTGATTATGACACCAATTTCAGTATGATTTTCCCCCCACACCACCAAGCAATTCTCTGACACCAACTGGGTGTCCTACAATTCACCTCAGTTCGGACACTATCTCCCTGGAGATAGTGTCAGATACCACAGATGAAGGGCACAGTCTCACAAGACTGCCCCCTCTCCTGAATTAGACACCAATGGCAAGTCCAGATTTCTGCTTGGGCTTCTGATCAATGGGTTAGAGATCTGAGGTTCCCATGACCCCCTCCTTGGTTTCGATTAATTTGCTAGAAACATTTTACTTACTCAATTACTGGTTTAATATAAAAGGAACAACCAGGTGGAAGAAATACACTGGGTAGGGTACTGGGAAGGGGCACAGATCTTCCATGCTCTCTGAGCGCCCTACTCTTCCTGAATCTTCACCTTCACCAACCCAGAAGCTTTCCACATCTTGTCACTTTGGGGTTTTTTTTATGGAAGCTTCATCCCACTGGCACCATTGATTAAATCACTGGTCATTGGTGACTGAACTCAATCTCCAACCCCTCCCTCCTCCTCAGGGTTGCAAAGTTCCAACCCTCTAATCACATAGTTGGTTCCCCTGGTGACCAGCCCCCATCCTTAGGTTACCTAGGTGTCCAAAGGTCACCTCATTAGCATAACAAAAGATATCTTTAGGCTCTCATCACTCAGGAAAATCCAAGGGTTTTAGGGACTCTATGCCAGGAAGGGGAATGAAGATCAAATTTATATTTCTTATTATAAATCACAATATCATTTGGCCATAATTTTAATCTTCTTTACCCAGCAAACTGAAGTGAAGTTTAACTGTTACGGATGGTGACTGAGGGTGATCCACACTTGAAGATGGAGTGTTGGGCTATAAAAGAGGGGATGTGGTCCTGGTACCTTTTGGTAGCTCCCCCATTTAGCTTATAAGTCTTCAGAGTCCCTAGTTCATTATAAATTTGCATTTAGCTCTTACTCTGATCTCAGCAGTCTGAACACACAGTGTTGAGCAGGTTAGACCATAGTCCTGCCCACACTGAACATTAGATTGACAAAATGGTTCTCTCCTGGATGCCTCCTCTTTCCTACTCCTTAGATTAGTAGGAAGTAATGCTGGCTAACGCAGCAGATAGCATCAAGTACATTAGCAATAGGGGAACAGTGGCGAGAAAGAAGAACTAGCACTTCAGTCTTAAATCGCTTCTCCACCAGATATACACTGTGAGCTCCCTATGTTAACCAGGAAGCTGCTTGGAGATGCAACATGTAATCACTTAAAAAACTAAAAATAGAGTTACCATATGATCCAGCAATCCCACTCCTGAACATATATCTGGAGAAAAATCTAATTCAAAAAGACACATGCACCCCAATGTTCTAGTAGCACTATTTACAATAGCCAAGACACGGAAATAACCCAAGTGCCCATCAACAGACAACTGGCTTAAGACACACACACACACACACACACACACACACACACACACACACACAGGAATATTACTCAGCCATAAAAAAGGATGAAATAATGCCATTTGCAGCAACATGGATTGACCTAGAGATTACTGGATTAAGTGATGTAAGTCAGGGAAAGATAATTTATCATATAATGTCATGTATATATGGAATATAAAAAATGACACAAATGAACTTATTTACAAAATGGAAACAGACTCATAAATGTAGAAAACAAATTCATAGTTACCAAAGGAGAATGAGGAGAGAGGGAAAATTAGGAGTTTAGGATTAACAGATACAAACTACTATACACAAATAGATAAACAACAAGGTCCTACTATATAGCACAGGGAACTATAATTAACAGCTTGTAATAAACTATAATGAAAAAGAACATATATATATATATATAAAACTGAATCACTATGCTGTACACCAGAAACTAACACAACATTGCAAGTCAACTACACTTCAATTTAAAAAATTAAAAATAAATAAATAAATAACACATGCAAAGGGTCAGCCAGGAAGAGCCACTGAAGTTAATGGCAACTGACTGTGCTCAAAGGCATAGCACTAAAGCAGGTCACCAGCTGCCCTCCTCCCTGGAGGATGGGGCTGTATTTCTTGGTTTTATGAGAAAACTCCCTGTGATTCCAGGCTCCACAGCTTTGCAGTACTACTTATTCCTTCAAAGTGATTTCTTCCTTTTTCTAAAAGGTTCTGCACAGCTGTCTGGCACTGTGCTCTCTGAACAAGAGCCATGTGTGACTGAAAGCAGACAGCTACCTGGTTTCCATCACCACGGTTAAGAGAGCTAATGGTCTCAGGCATGGGATTGCCGTCATCCCTGGCATTCTGGGTAATTTGTACAGGAGATGCCACTTGACTTCTAGTTTGCTTGGGATGTGTCACAGGAAGGCTTCAATCCGCAGGAATCAAGGTTGGTGAAAAGATCATCCTGAGGCTGGACAACTTTTGCAGAAATGGTATTATGGGAGATGAAAAGGCACTGAGTTGTAACACATCCTCTTAAGCATCTAGTTGTTTCTTAGGACCTGGGGACAAGGCAAGCATGAGCTTCCCTGACAGACAGATGACTTGCCTGAGCAAGCAGTTCTGGGGCTGGCTCTGGACAGAGCACAGGAGGGCTGGCTGTGGACACTCGGGCTCTTGCCAGAAACTTTCTCGTTCCAAATGGGGGATGACAATCCTTAGGACTGAATTCCCAGTGGAAATGGTAAGGTCTTTGTGCTCTCCTTTAAGAACCTTCCTGAAAATGAGGTGTGTGGACTCTTGGCTGCTCTGAAAAGCGCCTGTGAAAACCTACGGGCAAGAGAGCCCCATGGCTAATGGTACCCACACACATCCTTCTCCCCCTTGTCCCTCAGTCATCCTTGGTCTCAGTCACTGGACATTGATCAGATTTCCAAATCCATGAAGATGATCTTCCTACTCACTCTGAATTAGGGAAAGTTGATGATATTAAGTAGCATTATTATTAGTAACACTTATGAAGCACCAACTATTTGCCAGCCATTATAGCAAATGCTTTTTATGCATTTTTTTTCGTTTAATCAATGTAACAGACCTAAGAGGACAGGAGGGATTAGCTTTATCTCCATTTTATGGAGAAAGAGACAGGTTCAGTGATGGTGAAACACTTGCCTAGTGGTCACACACAGCTTGGAAGTAGCACAGTGAGATTCAAAGCCTGTCTGACCTTAGCCCAGATTCTCAGCTGCTAACTACACTTTACTGCCTTCCCTTTCACACCTCCCACAGCTCAGCCACATTCTTCATCCAAACAGCTCTCAGCCACTGCAGGCTGCTGCTCTAACAGCAGTTAGGGCAGGCTCTGTCTTTGACTGGACTATAAGAGATGTATTTTTGGGGGCACCTCTGGCCTCCTCTAAGTGCATCCTTTCGTCTTTCCATCTTTAGGCACAAAAGTCCCTTCTCCTTCCCAATATAGAAATCTCCAGTATAGAAACACATCAGTCATTTCCATCTTGCTATGGATTAAGTTCTCTCTTCCAGGACCAATTGCCTTGTGGAATATACTCAGTGGAGAGGTATTTTGGGAAAGGAAGATCTACTCCAGCTCCTGGAAATTAAAAGAATAAGTGATTGCACCTCTGCCATCACTGAAGTTACTCCCTAAATCAAGTCCTCCCGGCACGTACCCTGGTCCCACTGTAGGTTAACTGGTTGAGACGGGGAGGTAGAAATGAGTGTTTACCTCAAACTAGTCCAGGATTTCTAATTTTGGGTTGGATCAAGGGACACAAACACCCTCAAACTGTAATCACTTCATCATTAAGAGGCTTGTTTTGGGGGTGCACATTAGAGGGCAGGTAGAATTCAGACCCCCAAATTCTGAATGGGCCAACATGGGCACTGTCTGACCTCAGACAGCCCTTTATCTCCAGAGTCATTCTACAGCTGCAGGAACATTCCATGTTCCCAAATAATACCCCTGAAAACTGATTTCTCACAAAAGCAGTAAGGTATAGTGAGTGGTTAAAAGCACACCCTTTGGAATTAGACTTAAATTGGAATCCCAGCTTTGCACAGGAGCTGTGTAGCCATAAGCAGGTCACCTTCCTAGCTGAGCTGCAATCTCCTATTCCAGTGGGAAGACCAAATGGGACAAACACAAGTAAAAGTGGACAGATTTTAAGTGCCCAATGAATTTTTTGTTATTATCATTTATATGATTATTTTTAGAAAAGACATTTAACACAATGACACAGAACAAGTGTTCAAAAGCAATAACTCATTGAAGTTATAATTGTTACATAAAGTTCTGAGCAAGCATCTAAGTCATTAAGCTATTCAAAGTAGTGGGGTATTATTATTATTGTTATGATTGCTATTTCCAGGAGCCAAGAGAATTCCAAAATCATGGTGACAATGGATTTTGTACGTCTGCTTTACTCAGCCGACAGTCTGGTAAAATAAACTTCCTAATACCAGAAATGACATGGGGTCAAGCATCATGGGCTAGTTGACCTCTGTCCAATAATCTCTTGACCAGACTGACCATAAGAGAAATGTGAAAAAGAGGCCAGGTCTGAGGTCCACCTGGGTGAGCAGTTTGACTCTGGAAAAAGAACCTAAAGGAAACATGTTTATTAAGTTTTCACCAGGTGCTTTCACATAGACTTACTCATCAATTCTCCCAGTGACCCTTGAGAGAGGAAACAATCTCCGTTCTTACAGAAGATTGAGCAGAGTCTTGGAGCATGTAACTAATTTGTCTAAGGGGAGGCAGGTAGTAAACTGCAAAGCCAGGATTAGATCCCAGGATTATGTGACTCCTTTCCATTATCCAATGATGCAGGTGGTGTGGTCGTAAGGCAAAATACAGTGCATGGAAAAAGAAAATTCACTGGTGAAAATTTTCTCATGCCCTCAAGATTTTCTGAAGATGATTTCAATGTGTGTGTTGGGTGAGGTGGCTTTAGGTTTTCACTTTCAGGGCCGTACCCCAAGTGGTATGATAATGAGATACCTTAGAAAATCTTCACCTCTTCTTCTCGTGAACATTCCAGGAAAAGGGATCAGTATCTGGCCAACGTGAAGGGTGGTGGGTTTTTGTGATCCTTAGCTATTAAAGGCTAAGGCAGTGAGGAAGATGATGTCTATGTTGCCTCTTTTGATTTCCCTTCTTGTGGAAAAGGCATCTGCACACATGGCTTCCTTGAACTGAAGATGAATGGCAGACCATTTAGGAGGAAATCAGTTCAAATGTGAATATTTAATCTGGAGATACAGACTCACTTATTATCTGTGCCTTCTCCATTAAAAAAATCAAAAGATAAAGATGACAAAAGTCTTAAAGAATAAGGATTCTGTACTTCTTTTCTCCTCATCTTCTTCTTCACAACCATATTCAAAAGAGTTTCAAAGCTGGCCAAAAGTTTGCTTCTTCCATTTTTTTTTTCTGTGCTGTTTATTCTTGCTTTGGTTTGGATTTCATCTTTCCCGCCATTTTTGAAAATATTCTCTCTGTAAAGGCCCAGTTCTCTGGCACAGACTCAGCTTCTCCTGGAATCCACATATCTTTGACTTCCAGAAAATCTACTCACACTTGTCAAGGCCTGAAAGATTTGCAGATCCCTGAGACTCAGAGAGAGAGAGAGAGAGGGAGAGAGAGAATTGTTCCTCCACATCTGCAGGGGGTTCGGCCATTTCTGTTAGCAACAGAGGGGAACTTCTATTGTAATCTGCAGTCACTTGTTTTGCGGAGTCATCATTTGCCTTTCTTCATTTGAGAGTTCATCCATCAATTTCCAGATAGACATGTATGTTTACTAGTGAATGTTAGCTTTCCTAGGGCCACTAGCCCAACAAAGCAATTGCCTGGAATTAGGAAGGTGAGTAAGGACCAACTCCTTTCAGATGAATTCTGAGGTATAAGGCGAGTCTTGTGCCTATAACCTACCCTTTGTTAAACTTCTTCTCTCCTTCCCCAGTTCTAATGGGTCCCTGCTGGTGCTCTTACTACTTTTATGTCCTTTCCCACAAGGTACTGTTTTTAGAGAACTTTTTGAGGCACATTCATTCATTCACTCATTCATTGAAAAAAAAACATATAATGTGCCAGTCTCTTTATAATTAATACAGATTAATTATAAATACTATAATAAAGTAATACAAAAGGCTCAGCAGTGCTGAGTTTTGTTTGGCTTAACAAATAAGAAAGACCCAATGAACAAATTCCTTCTAAGGTATTAATTCATGGTCATTTAAGAATTACCTTCTCAAGGGTTAGGGGCATATATAATCTGTGCTAGTTCTCTTGAATTTGCCAAGGTGTTTGATTTCATGGTTCTCCTGCCTTTCTGAGAAAAATTACAGCATAGAAATGTTCTTGTTAGAAATTTGATATCCAGAATACTAATTAACAAAAATGTTCAGCTATTGATATACCAAGAAACTAGTAAGTAGACTGGTAAGTAATCTATTGAGAATTTCTGTGCAACTTCAGTTTACAGAGCCCTCATTACCTGGCAAACACTGACCACTGACTCCTTTTCCTAAGTGGAGATTTGATGCCTGGGTGTCCAATTGTTTTTATGTTCAATCCTTGAGCCTATTCCTGGGACTCTACAAAACTGTTTTATCCCTTTCATAGCCACGTGATTCTTCCTTCAGGAAAACACAACATTATCTTGTGGGTCAGGGTGTTTATTTCATCAATGCTGTTTATATTGGATTCCATTTCTCTAATATGAAAAGTAATACTGAATCTCAGCAAAGACGATTTTTCTTTTCTATCTGGTCTATTCTCTTTAGCTAGCATATGGTAGCCATACTATACGCCAGGCATTGTATTAAGTGCCTTTCCATGGACTATATTATGTACTCCTTCCCTTATTTCTGCGAAGTAGGTCTTATTATCCTTATTTTTCAGCTGGGAAACAGAGACTCACAAGGATGAAGTCTCTTGCCTGAGGTTCACAGGTCAAAAGTGGCGGGGTTGGCACTGGAACCCAAGTCTGCCAACTCCTGGTCCAGCATACTCTCAGCTACACTGTGGCACTCTCTATAGTTTGTGCTAATATTTGAGTTTCCCCAGAAACATTATGGGCAAACGAGTAGCTTCATTTCCTATTTTCAGTGATAGCCTATTTTCAGCATTGAGTGGTACCTCCAGCTCCTATTAAGTCATCAGTTAGGATGGTACACATAGGAAGAGGTTTCTTGAAAGAATTCAAGGCTTGCTTGCTATGTCTTGCTTTATTTGAAAATGACTATTCTCTAGTAGTTGGCTTTCAAGTAGCACACTGGACTTATAACTTCTTGAGCTCAGAGATGCTCTCCTGAGGACATGTTCTTTATTTTAATTGGAGTCTTCATCATTGGCTGGCTTCCAAGTGGTCTACCAGATGTCTTTTTCTTTGCTATAGCTGAAGCAGATTATGATGTTCCAGTTCATTTTTCCAATTTGCTGTACTTTGCTGGCAGCCTGATTTCTTTGGCAAACCACACTTGAGAGGCCAAAATCATGGAGTGGGCAGCAACAAGTGAGCCTTCAGAATATGTTTTCTTAGATACTCTCTGGCAAATTACACACACACACACACACACACACGCTCCCATCTTTTATTTTAGTGATTGGACCTAGATTTTCCTAAATTTTCACATACATGTAACTTTCTCAGGATGTGAGGCCCCAAAATCAATCCTCCAGGGATTAACTAATCCCCTAACTGGGACTTTAAGAAATCTCCTTTCTCAGAAATCTTTCATTTTCCTCTTGGAAGCTTGAAGAAAATAGCCCACTGATTTTCCCTATTTTTTTCCTGCAATCCTGTCTTCTATGTCCTGTGATGCTTCATACTTTGAAATGAATTGTATATACATAGTGTGTAGGAACAGGGAGATGCCTTGAAGTTTATTCTACTCTTTGAAGCAATACAGTTAATTCTTACTTGTGATTGTAGCTACATCACCTAGAACAGCTTCTGTTACTCTGCAGTGACTAAAAAAATATATTTATTAAATCAACTAAGTCAAAGTCAAGCCTCAACTGTTTGGCTAAGGCAATTTAGGGAATTTAGTTATTTCTTATTTTTCAAAAACTTTTTAGAGTCTCTGACCTTTACTTCTAACTTAAGTGGTACATGATGAGGGGTTTTATTTTACTTTCTGGTTCCATAGAGGAGCAAACCAATTAAGCATATAATAAAACAGATGGGAATTTGGGCTTTACAGGAATCTGGGTGGGTCTAAGGGCCGCCTGGGACTTGTCGCTAGAGGGAGGGCTGGCGATCTCCATTTCTTAGCCAAGTTTTGTTAGCCTCAGGTGACAGTGTTAACACAGTGCTAGGCTGCCTTTCCAGCAAAATATAAACAAAACCAAACAGAAGAAAAACAATCAAACCAAACCCCCACTGCCCAGTGGCCAATGGAAGCAGCAGGATTGTCAGTGTTGGAGAAGGGGCCAGGACAGGAGGAGGTGGCATGCCTAATAAACTGTATTGTCGAACCATTTCATTTAGTGTGGAAAAAAAATCCCTCGTACCAAAGATTTATTTGGAAATTCTGGGCAGATTAACTTTTGGTAAGTGTCGGAACTAAAAACTTTATTGGGAATGCTATATACATTCCAAAGACCAACAAGAGAATTTAAGTTAGATGTGATTAGTATGAAGAAAGTTACATTTATTGTACTCTTATGTATAATTGATCACATGAAAGGCCTTTTGTAACTATAAAAGAGACAGCCCATTAAATTGTTTTACCCTGAGGATTATACAAATTTGCGGATATCGGATTGGATCACCAGCCTATTGGTTTCATGGCAATGGTAAATCATTAAGGTGCTTATTTTTATTCATGTATCTTTCTTGCTATTTATTATTAACCAAATTTCCCCTCCCAGTCTTAGCTTTAATTTCAAACATCTGAACCAATCATTCTGCCTTTCTACCATCAGCAAATGATCGAACTGGTTGCTAAGAGCTCTGTAGGTCACCTTGGAGGGATCTCAAAACAGAAAATAAAAAATATTTTGCAAGAACATCACTGTGTTATTTAGCCTTGGACAGAGAGTCTATAGTGAAAGTCAGAGGCCATCTTATCTCTTGATTTGAGTAGAGAGGCCATGACTCCTTGGCATTGTTTTGCCCAAATTAGTTGAGCTCATTTCCAACCCTTCCATTATTCAGATAAGAATGTGTTCTGAGAGCTAAAGGTTAAGATATGAATATTACCTGGCACATGTGGGGCAAACAAATTGGTTCTAACGCTCCTGCTAGAAAAGGTTTTTGAGGTTGTTCACCATTCCTTATTTATTTCAGATGGCTCACAGAAAAACATATGCTCAAACTCCTCCTATAGATGTTTCAGGAGAGTACAGCTGCAAATCACAGCCTGTGTCACAGAAGAGGCTAACAGCAATTTGTCATTGTTCATTCCCTTGATTTGGAGTTTTCGTTTGAAGGAATATACCTGCCAGATCTCAACCAGAAATAGGGAGAGTTGAAGTCAGATGGTTGTATTGACATACAGAACTTCTCCAGTTGTGTCTCATATTTATTCCAGGTCCTATATTAAGGACCCAGCCTAGTATTTTAGGGGTACTGGGGAAACTTTGGGATGTGCTTGCTACTAAGGACATCTTCAGTAGCTACTGTTCCCTTTGTCCCCAAAGCAAATCATGCACTATGCTGTTTTTAGCATTGTACCAGATCAATTCCACTTAGAATTTTAACTGGAGAGGTCAAAAGGTGTGTGTGTGTCTATAAATCTAGGGTTCTGTCAGCCTAGTGCAATTTGGTTGAGAGAGAGAGAGACAGAGAGGAAGAATGAGAGAGAGGCTGTGCTAAATAAATGGTATTCAGTTTCAAATGAAGTCTCTCAATTAGCATTGAACATTTCTTTAAACAATCAAGATATTAAAGCTAGAAAGAAGTTAATGAGCCTATGGAGAAAGTACCTTCTAAAGATCATTTTGTGCTTGGGATGGTAATTGCTTTATGACATTTTGATGTCATTACAACATGAAATTAGGAGGGCAAAATGTTTCCAGAGTGTTTCTTTGGATACCCTGTTAGGAAGCTATTAAAAGGCAAGATTACACTGGCAAAATGATTTCAGTGTGTGCCTTTGGATACCTGCTTTGCAAAACGTCATGAAATGAAGCTTCAGTGCAAAGTGATTACTATGTGTGTCATCCACCCATGTTGTTACGTTCAAATTGCAGTAGAAGATTAAACTTGGAAGCAAGAATGTAGAGGTTGGGGCAGGGCAGGGGGGTGGGGGGAATCTGTGGAGATTAGTCTCAATTATGATGTCAAAATGAAATGAGACAACCATAGCATTAGGACTGAACTTCAGTTCCCTGTGAACCAAGCATGATCTGAGTAATGATGTTCATGAGACTTTCTACTTTTCACCATGATAACAATGAAGCCCTTTATTGAAGGACCAAAGCAGTTTTATCAAACAAAAAGTTGCAAAACAATATGGTTTATAGTAAGGAGGAAGGTCAGTTTATAGGTGGAATTCTGAAACTGCATGAATACAAGAAAGAGAAACTCTTATCCACAGAAAAATTGAAAATTCAAAAATTTAAAACTCAAGATGAAATATTGATGAACTTCTCTGCTACTGCACCCAGAAATGATAAATGATAATCTACATTTAAAATAATCTACATTTTTTATTGAAGTACAGTCAGTTACAATGTGTCAATCTCTGGTGTATAACACAATGTCCCAGTCATGCATATACATACATATTAAAATAATCTACATTTTAAAAGAGGATGCATTTAAAAAAAAAATCTCTGAAACATTACCCAAGATCACAACCAGGCATACGCCAATATTCTAAGTCCTCTCACAATCTCTCCTTTTCCTCCAGATGTTGCCTCCTGCTGTGCAATCTTCACATCCAAAGAGGCCCTAAGAAGCAGAACATCTGGGGTGCTCCATTATAGGATTTAGTTCTCAGAGGAAAAGAGGGTTAAAATAACTAATGTTCCTTTCTGTCAGTCCATAAAATCACGCTTACTTTTCAGATGTTTGCCAGTGAGTCAGTGTTTTGTAAAATTTAACATATTTGAAAAGTCTCTTGGCCTGTATCTTCCATGCTCATCTGTGAATCAATTTGAACTCAAAACTATGTTTGGAGTTGTGTGTGTTGTTTGTATATTTGCATGGGTGGATATGTGTGTGTGTGCTTCTGGGTGTGGGTGCTACCATGGCTTCAAAACTGTGGTAGCTGTTAATGCAGTTGTTATGGTAAGAAAACGTGTAACTCAATTAGCCTGTACTCAGAAACAAAGGAATAAGAAATTGGTTGAGATTAATATCGCCCATCACAGACACAGTGGGAAAGTTGGTTCGCATAGGCCCTTGACTGCAGAGTGCCAATGGAACCATTAGGCACCCTGCCCACCTTCTCCTCTCCTGGTACCACACACATTTTTCCCAAACCCTCTCTTCCTGTCACAGTTATATGAAGAGGCATAGAAGCTGTATCATCCAACAAAGGAGAGATGACCCAGGGACAGATTTCCCTGACTGTAAGCCATGGCCTCGCTACGTCACAGACACTGGAGACGGTGGTCCAAATATATTTTCTGTCTTACTTGCCAACATCCCTGCTTTTACCCAATTCTGTTTTGCTTTAAAACCAAATCACTGTAGGTTTAGATTAGCTGAACATTAATTAGAATAAAGAAAGAGGAGTCCTATTCCATTTCAATTCCTTTATGTAATTTGATGTATCTCTTAGTTTTAGGCTGATGGGGAGCTGCTTGGAGATTCATTTCCATTTGGGGGAAGATCCCCCATCAGGATCTAGTCATGGGGTTTCTCCTGACTGTGGCAACCCCTTCAACCTTGCTTAGCAATGCTCTCAAAGGTCTCAGTGAAGCTTGAGTTTCAGGTATTTGCTATGTATGTATTTTATAGGCTCCTTAGAGAAAGTGGTGCTATAACTGTTCAGTGTTATTATTGAGGTTATTATATGCATATGCACTGCCACTTATTTTTGAAGAGTAAATATTTGTGCTAATTATATCAGTGTCATCCACTGTGCTAATTATATCAATATCAACATGTTGATATTGATATAATTAATTAGCACAAAGATTTACTCTTCAAAAATACATGGCAGTGCCTCTGGTTCATTTACCGTGAGGGGAGCATGAGAGAAGTACGGTTCTATAACACTCTATTTAGGCTCTGATATGCAATCAGCTTTAATAATTACCTAATACTGTAGGTGGCTTTAGACAAGTAACATTTTTTTTCAGGGTTTCCTGGGAATTGGATGTTAAGATGAAAAGCATCTGAGTAGCTTTCTTCCAACATTCTACTCAGTGATTAACCAACTATCCAAGTATAGAGCTGTTCCTAATTAACCCTGAAGACCCCAACTGAAAGGTAGGAGGAGTAAATTAAAATGATAAAAAAAATCGAGAGAAAATAATTCTCCTGCATTAACTGTTATTAAACGATATCCAGCTTATTACATTTTTAATGGGAAAACTACTCAGCAAAGAGAATTAGAAAGGGGAGGGGAAAAAAGTGTGAGTCATAAACACCAGAGCAGTGAGCAGAATTTAATTTGAGGCTACTCATTATGTAAAAAGTTCCTAGTAATTGTATTAATGACAATGACATTACAAGAACAGTTTACTTTTATTGTTTTTCACTCTGGATCAGACATAACGTTAAGTGTTTTTTTTATGCATTATTGCATTTAATGCATGCAACTCTATGAAGCACAATTATTGTCTTTGTTCCGTAGATGAGGAAACTGAGGCTCAAGAAGTATAAATAATCTGTTCCAGTCATATATTTGGTGAGATAGGGGTGGGGATGGGGGGTAGACGGGCACCCAGCTCTTAGCCCCACCAATCTCATCCTTCCAATGGACATGCGACCAACTACCCAGGGAGAGATGGCTCCTTGTACTTATTTTATTAGGACAGGAACAGGAGAGTGCTCTGAAGCTACTTCCCTCCAAGCTGACTATGTCGGGGCTGCCTAGAAAGAACCATAAATCTCAACCGCATCTTGACAGGAAATTAGCAAAAGTAAGGCTTAAGTGCAACCAATTCCATTTCTCCTGGATTCATAAGCCAATAAAGGGAAAGCAGTTTTTTGAAACAGATAGGAGGAGAAAATTAAAATGTCAGACCTCCAAGTTTGTTTAACAAGTTCCTGATGATAGGCTCATTTAGAAAAACAGGTTTTTAGAATCAGATCTTTAGCATACCCTAGGCCTGAAACAAATGGAAAATATTGAAACCTGGAATTCAAAGACATGTCAAGGCTGAATATTCCAGAAGAGCAAAGATAAAGGCGCCAGAGCTCTGGACCCCCACTTCCATGTTCTTTCCGACATGCTCCTTTGCTTCTGCTTAACTTCCTCTGTGGAGGGGCCCAATGGTGCAAAAAGTTCCTGCAATTTATGAGTAAACCTCAGTAATGCTCCAATGCTCTTAAACCAAATAATGAAGAGAAAGAAATTAAGAAATGTATTTAAAAAAATTTTTGTTGGGAGGTAATTAGGTTTATTTATTTATTTTTAGAGGAGGTACTGGGGATTGAACTAAGAACTTCATGCATGCTAAGCATGTGTTCTACCTCTCAAGCTACACCTTCCCCACCTAAGAAATGTGTTTGAATACAACAATCACTACTTCTGCCCTTTATTCATCTGTTTGGCCATCATTTTCTAAATCTCTGACTGATCCATCTATTATCTTAGGTATCTTCCTAAGTTAAAAAAGAAGAAAAAGACACGATTCCATGTAAAAAAGTTTCCACCTTTGCTCACAAGGTTACTTTTTGCTTTTAAAAAGTTCTGTATAGTGCCTATTGCCATTTCAGCTAACTTTGAATCAGAGAGGCAGCCCCAGAGATAGCAGAAACACAGACAGCAGAAAGACACGGAGAGAAAGCCAGTCCAGGAGTTATAGCCAGCTTCCCCATTATTGCTCACTCGCAACCTCTTTCCCAGTTTTCCCAGGTCAGTAGTAAAGACTTGGTGCTTGATGCCTGTACATGTGGGTAGTGTCCCTTCTCTAGAGATTTAACCACTTCTGATTCAGCGTGACACAATTCCTTCTTTCTCACATAGCCCAGTCTCAGGGTGGCTTCAGTTTTCTCTTCTCGGAGCCTCACAGTGGACATCTCATGTCTGACGTGTTCTCTCTCCCCTTCTCCTGCCTGAAACCTTCCCTCCCCACCCTTGTCCAGTGTCTGACATTAAAGAACAATCCTTTTGGCTTTGTCTGTGTCTCTTTACCTCCAACATTCCCTGCTTACTCTTCTTTATTTCACTACTGATATCTCTCTTTATCTGGAGGGCTCTGCCTTCAATGGGGCACTCATAAGTGTTATAATACATTGAATATGTGTTTTTGGTTTTTTCTCCATGGAATTAACAGCGCTCATGGTCATCGTCAGTCAGCACTTAAAAGTGCTTTTCATTTCCCAAGAACTCCTGTATTAGATGAGGCCCCTAAGGTGGGCCTGAGTATGAGGCTTTTCTGGTCAGGTAGCTAAATGCATTAATTAAACTCCACGTGCTTTGTTTCAGGAGAGGGTCACAGACAGATTTATCACTTCCTTTGATTCACTTGGACCAGTTTTTTTCCCTCTCCTTTCTTCAAAAGCTAGAGTCCACGACATACTTTTTTTTGGGAGGCGGACACTTCAAAGAAGTACATTCTTCTGGTCAAAAATGTTCCGTTTTATGCCTTTCCCTTTTGCAATGTCTTTAATTCAGGCCTGTAGAGAAGTCCTTCGGAGCCTTCATTGACCCAACACTTTCTTTTTCTTTCAACATCTTTCTTGTCCCTGAAGTTCTCTGGGACAAATTCCTCTCTTCCTCTGCCCTGTGTCTGTAGAAACCCTCCCTTGTACCAGCCTCCGTCTATTTGTCCCTAATTCAAGCCTTCGCCTCCTCCGCACAGCGGGTCCTGGCCTTCTGCTTGGCATCTTGCATTAGAAAAAAATGCCCTTTGGAAAGCAACTCCAGAGTGTCCTGCAACCTTCAGTGGCAACACAGCCAGGTCCCCCCAGCATCTGTCTCCTCTCTGTCCCCGTCGTGCCCTGAGTGTCCTGCTTCCCTCCCCCTCCTCCACTTGCTCCCTCTCTTCTTTCTTCTTTTTCTTGGTTTTCCTACATCCTTACGCTCCTCTTTCCTCTCCATTTCCCTTTCCCTCCCAATGTCTTTCTTTCCTTCTGAAAGTGGGGCTCTTGCAGGTTCAGTAACCTTTCTACAGCCAGAAAAAGCTCAGACCAGGATTTGAACACCAAACTGAGAGATTTGGAGGCCTTTCTTGTTCTAATTTTGAAAGAAACTGTTGTACTAATTTTTATAAGGCTTGAATCTTTGATAAACAATTAAATATCTTAGACATTGCCAGAGAAATCATGCTACCTCCCTCATATGTCAAGGCCCCATTTCCCTCATATGTAATGCAGAAGGATTGGTCTAAGCTCAGAGGATCTTCTAGTTTGTTTGAAACCTATAGGCATCAGAATTAGAATTTGAGTCTCAGAATGGATATCCTTAATACAAGGATAATAATAACTACCTTATAAGTTTGAGGTGATAATTAAATTGGACAAGGTACCTAAAGCCCAGCATGGTTTTCTTACATATAATAATGTATAATAAGAAGTAGTTACCCTAAAACTAGAACTACCATATGTCCCAGCAATTCCACTCCTGGGTATATAACTGAAAAAAACAAAAACACTAATTTGAAAAGATACATGCACCCCAATGCTCATAGCACATAGCAACAGCATTATTTATAATTGCCTAGATATGGAAGCAACCTAAGTGTCCATTAATAGATGAATAGATGAAGAAGATATAATATATATATATACACACATATATATACACCCACACACATAAATATATACATATATATACACACGTAAATATATACATATATATATATATATATACACACACACACAATAGAATACTACTCAGCTATTTACAGCAACATAGATGGACTTGGAGGGCATTATGCTAAGTGAAATAAGTCAGACAGGGAAAGACAAATATTGTATGATATCACTTATATGTGGAATCTAAAAAATACAACAAACTGGTGAATATAACAAAAAAGAAGCATACTCACAGAGAGAACAAAGTAGTAGTTACCAGTGGGGAGAGGGAAGTGGGGAAGGGCAATATAGGGGTAGAGGAGTAAAAGGTGCAAACTATTAAATGAGCTACAAGGATATATTGTGCAGCATGGGGAAAACAGACAATATTTTATAATAACTATAAATAGAGTATCAGCTGTAAAAACTGTGAATCACTATATTGTGCACCCATAACCTACATAATATTGTATAGCAACCGTATGTCAATAAAAGAAAAAAAACTAAATTAAATTTTAAAAAGAGGTAGTTACCACATACATATGGTAAAGCTATTAAGGCAAAGCACTGTGCTAGGTACTCAAACCGCCAATTCTCCATTTAGACTAGCAGAAAGAAAAGAGGACAGCCTCAGCCTCATTTATATTCTAATAATTAATCTGTCTTAACCCCCCAAAATATTCCTGGGAGATGCCTTTCAGTATAAGTAACTAAAGGCAAAGGGGATATTTTAGGGCTAGAATCTTCCCATGCCTCACAAATAATGCTTATAGGCAGCCACCAAAGGGACCCTGCTCATAATATCCTTTCCTGGAAAAACATCCAAGGTTGGACCACTTCCACAAATAGGACCAGGAAAATTCCCATGGTGCTGAAGCACTTGTTTTCAGGGGGTGAGTGGGTCAACTACTGCTCCTTTTTCCCAGTGGAAAAGTTGAAGTTATCCCACGGGCCACAGGGCTAAAGGAGGGTCGACGTGGTGTGTGGGAAAGAGCTCAGGACTGGATGGGGAAACCGGCTCTGCCACCAGCCTGGTGAGGCCCTGGGAAAACCACTCCACCTGCCTGGTTAGATGAGTCATTCACAGTCTCATGCCCCAGAATCACCTGGAAAAAACTTTTTTTTTTTTTAAATTACCAATGCCTGGGCCCCTTCCCAGAGTTTCTAAGCCAATTACTCTGGAGTGGGGGCCCAGGCATCAGTATATTTAGAAAGCTTGCCACTGGATTCTATGATTCAACTAAAGTTGAAACCACTTGGTCAGCCCAAACTCCATAACATAGATGAATCTAAATCTGTTATTCTCTGAGCATCTATAGGATTGGAAACTGAACCTGAGCCAAGATCCTGGGTTGTAATGGGATATCTATCCTTTTTCATAAGCCACTTGCCAACATTTCGTCTTCAGTGGAGAACTAGCACTGATTCGTGCATCTGATAAATCAATCTTGTGCACCCACTATGTGCAAGGTGTCTGAAGATGCCACCAGGCAGCTGATGCATGTGCGCTGGGTTATTCAGATGAGCAGAAGTCCCTTCTTGTCCCATTCACTTCACCCTCTGGGAAATGGTCAGAAGCTTGGAGTACTTTTTCCATCTGGAAAAGCCACTGGGGAGAAGGCCTTTGCTGCCTCAGCGGACGAGGAATTTGGCTGACCTCCCTGTCTTTGCTGATCACTGCCCAGGGACTGGGTGAGAATCAGCCCCCTTTGCACCCTCTATCCCATCTGCTCCAAGTCACCCCACAGATCCAGGAGGCGATGGGAGCCATAATCAGAGAGCTGTGTGAAGTAAAACCAAACTAGAAATTGCCCCTCAGATATGGTGTTTACTTGAAGGTAAGGGGGGTACACGCTGACGTACTTAAAAGATTTGCATCTGAGTAAGAGGTAACATTACATTTTTCAAAGAGGTTTAATCTAAAGCTTCTGAAATCCAAATATTTATCCATAGCCCACCTCTTTCCAGAAAAGATTTGAGGCAAAGGTTCAAAACTTGGCTCAACACCAAAGCAGACCTCCTTCAGGCAGAGGCCAGGCTGATGAGTCACCCGCCCATCTCTAGAAGGGCAGCCTCCTGTTTCCATCTGATAAATGCCTGCAGCCCTTTCTAGACTCTGCTTAGGTTGCTAGTTTCCCCTTCAGGGGCTCTTTCAGGCAACCAGGGGTTCTTGAGAGCCACTGAAGATTGTGGTGAGAGGGCTGCTCACATTGTTGGAACCAGAAATAGGAGTGTGTGCTGAACTAAGAAGCACAGACACTGAATGTGGAATCACCGAGGAGGGAAATGGCCCCAGAAAACCACGTAGTTCTTCTGCCCTAGGATAAACAGGCTCTCCTTGGCAAATCAACTCTGACTGATGGTAAGAAATCTCAAATATCATATTCACATTAAAACAAACACAGATGTCTTATTAAGTAAGATGCAAAAGCAACACAAATCCTTCAGACAGACAAATTCCAACACTTCAAGTGCATTTCTTGCTTGTAGGGGGTCACTTCTGGGACATCTCCAAACTCCTACACCAATTATCAACCACTCTGCTCTGCTACTTGGATGGAGAAGTGCAGGGAGCACTGGACAAGTCTAGTTAACCTCATTTTATGGATGAGGAATCTGAAATCCAGAGAAGTTTGTGACTTGACTAAACACACATGGCTACTTAGGGGCAACACTGAGACCAGAATGCCTGTCTTTTGTAACATATCCCACTGTTCTTCAAGCATCTAAGGGAAGGTCACAAAGGAAAGCTGGGGGAAATATACTTTTAATTATGAACTTGAGTGAGAACTTGGGAATCAGAATCAAGAAATGTGTCAGTTCTGACTTGATTTGCCTGTGGTTGGCAACATGCAACTTCAACCCTATTTTTGTGTGTTGGTCTTACATCATTAACCGAATCAATCGCTCCCTAATTGCAAAATCCATGGCTTGTACTCTTTGGGGTCCCCAAGAGCGGTAATGAATATTTGCTCCATGAATGAATTCTTGGCCTTGCTGATCTTCTAAGGGGAGTATAAAGAGGACCCCACAAGGAATACACTTGATCAATTCAGTAACATAGAATTATTTCAATTCCAGTACACCTAAACCGCTTTTGTCCCAGAATTATGGCTAAAAGTTATTCAGAGGCATTTATCTGGATAATGGATGAGGGAGATGGAGAAAACTTGAGACATTTTAGGAAAAGAGTACTTTCCAAAAGGCTAGACAATTTTTAGGAAAACACTCTCAAAATATTTTGTTTCATAATGTCAATTTTTATTATACTTTTTTTAATGTAGAAAAAGAAAGTGCTGTCTCCTCCCATAAGTGAATACGTGATGCCTTTTCATTGAGTTTTTCTAGCACCCCAGGAAAATTCTTTTGAAAAAGACTAAAATAATAAAGAAAAAGCTCCGCTCTTGTGGTAAATCCGATCCAAGTTCTTGTTCCTGTGTTTTCCCACTGACGTTCTAGTCTGCAGAAATCCCTCCCCTAGCACTCAGTTTCTTTTTCCCTTCCCTGTTTGGTGAATCAAGAACAAAATCGTTCATCTAGCAACTTGGTACATTCCTCTTTCAAAAGACTGAAGGAGATAGGGGCTTGCTGAGTGTATCCCTTTAAAGTACAGACATGCTTCTTTTTGCATTTCTGCTCTTTCAACTCAAAGTCACAGACACAGAGTGCTTGACTGGAAGCAATAGCTTTTTAAGAGTGGAGGAAAGTGCATCTCATGCTACTTTGAGCCCCTCCCATCTCAACCTTAGATTTTGAGCCCATTGCATACAGTGATGTGTGAGATCCCCAAATCTCTTCTCTTGGCCAGATCAGCCCTGAGCTGACCACACCATCTTTTGAATCAAGAAGAAAAAACTCCCACGGGTTTCTGAACCCTTGCCCTCCGGAACTCTCAACCTCCTCCATTCCCCAGCAGATGTTCTCTGACTGCAGAGGGTTCCTATTTAGCGCCTTCCTTCTGCATGTGTGCAGAGGTCTTCCCCGTTCTCCACCTCCTGGGAACAAGCCTGATGTTCAGAAAAAAAGTAAGCCACCTTGCTGTCATGGAAATGCTTAGGAAGCTGTCTCCCCAGGGTCAGTAGACCTCAGGAACAGCTAAGGAAGCATCACTGCAGAGGAGGGCACGGCCCCAGCCTGAGTGGTGTTCAAATCCTCTGAACTGGGTCAGCCAAGGCCAGATTAAGGGGAGCTTTATGACAGTGACACCTGGCAACTAAAACACCCAGTGAGCTTGTCAGTTCATCACACTGATGCTGAACTCCAGGCAAGAGATCCATCGCTCTGTGTCTTTATGGCTGCCTTGCAAACACTGTTGACTGGGAAGGAGGCCCTCTGATAACACGGAGCAGCAGATCAGCTACTAGACAGCGTGGGTGGACGCCAGGCCACTTCCACTTGGCATTGGAGTGTCCTGCTGCAGTTTTACAAAATATGTCCTTGATTCCTAGAATCCCCTGTGTTTTAGACTAAATGACAATTTTGAGCTCTGAATAACTTTAGGAGAGACTAGAGTGCTGGCTACATTTCCCATCCTGTCTCCCTGCAGAATGCCCCCTCGACTGCCTTCCTGGGAAAAGGTTCAGATTTCCAACCCAGTGCTCTGTCTTTGTCAGGTCCATGGCTCCCTAAAGTAAGGAGCCTATTTGGGATCTGAGCTTAAAAGGCCCTCCTTTTCATCCCCCTCCTGACTCAAGTTAACAAGGGTTTCATTAACCTCAGCAAATGGGTTAATTAAATTTGGTTAATTAGATTTGGTTAAAATGAGTAAATTAAACTGATTTTCCCAGTAGCTCTTCCTACCATACCAGGTCTTGGAGTAAGGAGGCAATATCTCTGAATCTTCCACACTTCCTTCCTCCCTCCCTTCCTTCCTTCCTTCCTTCCTTCCTTCCTTCCTTCCTTCCTTCCTTTCTTTCTTCCTTTCTTTCTTTCTTTCTTTCTTTCTCTCTTTCGTTCTCTTTCCTTCTCTCTTTCGTTCTCTCTCTCTTTCTTTCTTTTTTTCCTCTCTCTTTCTCCCTCTCTCCCTCTCTCTCCCTCCCTTCCTTTCTTCCTTCTTTTCTTTTTGTGGAAAATGTCAACGGGAAGAGAAAAAAAGAACTTGGCTTCCATGTGTTTTGAGGGGGCCAAAGCAGGTCTGAGTAATTGGAGCCAATTAACGTAAGTGAAAATTTCTGAAGCTGTATTCCATTTGAGTGTTTGGCATTTTCAGGAGAAGGCTGTAATTATGGTGCTTGGAAAAATAATTGGTGGTTTGGAGGCACACAGATGTACAGGACCCCTGAAAAGAGATACAATTTCTGAGAGTGATAGGAAATGTGGTGATTCTTAGGACCCATTCCCCAAATTCCTTTTGTACTTATTTTGTCTCTTGCATCTGTTCTTTCAAAACCGCAAGAGCTTAGCACAGTTCTGCAGTGCTGTTTGGGGAGTGGGGCTGGGGAGCTGGAGCTGAATTTTCCATATTCATGCCCTCAAATAGACCCTCAGAGGTCCCTCGTGGGAGGGAAAGAGAAACTCAAGCCCAGTACAATAACATACGCTTCTGGGGTCCCCACGCTCCTCAAATCTATTTTTAAAAGCATGCTTTAGTAAATTATATATAACATATAGCACATCGTGAATGTATGTGTACAAAATGATGAAATGGAATCACTTTGGGTTGTAATGTCACTCAGTTCCTTCCTTTATCCAAGTTAACATCAGGGTGAGCCACACAGCCTTGCCTCGAGATGTGTGGGTCACTGCTGCTTGTCTCCCAAAAGGCTTTTTTATTCAGGCATGGACCCCTGGGCACCCTGGAGACCACCATGTTGGTCTAACAGATGCCTTGTCTGCATTCTTCAGCACTGAGAAGCCATGGGCATGTAAAACCTCCTCTGTCAATCAATCCATTCCACTCTACCATTATCCTTGTGAAACCCTGGGTCTAATTTCTCCATGCCTAGTCTTGAGGGTGAGGAACGTGTGGGACAGTTTGAAACTGAATTTCCAAAGTCATGCTGGAGTTTGTAGCAAAGAAAAAAAAAAACACACAAAAAGGTGTTTGATGCCTGGTTTCCCGGTGCCCCATAGGAAACAGCGTGGATACCTCTTCCAGCAAATGGGTTAGTTGCATCTTCCTGAGGTTCTGGCAGTTTCTCCTGGGAACCTCCCTCTTCACTGGGCTACCACACCTATGCGAGCCTTTGGTTATTTGAGAGTGCCTATGCTGAGTGGAGTTAGAGAGTTCCTTTCATCATTTTCCCTCGGCCAGTCCACAGCAGCAACCTATGTCCACTGTCCACTGTGGCTCACCCAAGCCATGGGAAGAGAAATTAGGGAGTAAAATGGGACTTCCATATTTGGACATTTGTAGGGAATTGACTGAGGAGGCTGCAAGAAGCCGAAGTCTACAAGGACAAGCTGGGGAGCTGCAAAGTCTCTATAGCCCCTCAAAACCTAGAAACACCCAAAGCAGAGTCCAAACTGAAAAATCAGCCTGAGCTAAGAGAAATGTTGGGGAGAAAGAGGAACCTCTGTTTTCCCTTCTTGCACAAGTTTCTTCAAAGAAGATGCAGAAAGGACTAGAAAGTAGAGAGAGAATCTACCAGATGGAAGATGGGGCTGTGGTTGGAGAGCAGGTTATAGAGTGATGGCACCACTCCAGGTACAGCTTCCTCGACGGGGCAGCCAGAAACCACACAGGTTTTGCTTCACTGGCCACAAGGCATGGAAATAAACCAGACACACCAAGCAGGCAGTGTTTCTGAGCTCAACAAGGCGATCGACATTGGTTTGCTAGTCTCTACACAACAAGATACCATAAGGCAAGACCATGGAGAAAAAGAAAACTTATGCATTTTGAAATCAAATGAAATACTCTGAGCTAACTTCCAGCATATATTCCTAAATTCTTCTTTTTTTGAGGGGGGGAGCTAGAGTTCATTAGCTAAAATCTTTTCAAGCATCGTTTCTAGTTAGCTTTTGAAAATGAAGAATTTGCCTTTTAATGACAAATCTGCATTTCATCATCAAGATGGAACATGACATCCTTGGCTTGGTGATTCTCCTGAGATGAAGCCCTTGTTTGTACAGTGTGTTTAGAATAGAGACAAAGACTACAGCAAATTTATTTTGGGCACAAGAGAGTGGCTGCATACAAACATATGAAACTGGAGCCATGAACAATGTAGCTTCTCTTCCAAGTGGTCCAATTCCCATTTAAGAAAATTGTTGAAGGACTATCATTATTCTGTTGTTTCCAATCGCAACTTCAAAGATAGGACAGGTCACAAATATAAGAAATCTTTTAGAATGACTGAAAAAATATTATCAACATTTGGAGAATGTAGGCCCAGTAGGTCAGAAGCATTGTTTAGGAGAAGTTACGTCAAAAGCAAGTTTAAATAATGGACAATGGGAAACGATTGGGTATTATATGCTACTATCATGCTTCAAAATATGGTGCCTTTAAACTGTATAATAAAACATTATTTATAGCTTAATTTCATAGTGCCTTTTTCAGACTGCAAATAAAAGAAGTTCCGCTACCATAAAGAATAACTAAAGTGGGCTGAAGTGGTTGAGGGTGAGACTGATTGAGGGGCATCTCAGGCATATGTGTGGTCATTGCATAATTATAATCAGCTCCATTCAGAACAACTCGTCCTGAGGCCATTGTTGTCACACAAGGCACTGAATTAGTACCCATGAAGGAAAACTTTGGGAACATGGCCTTCTGCAAAGTGTTCCTTCCACCAGCACCAAGATGTGATGAGGAGAGAAATAAAACAATTATTGGTGATGGGAGCTGGATACTGTCACATGAAATATCAAGATAATAAAGGCAGGTATCAGTGGTGAGACTGGCCCCTCTCCTGGCACCGGTGAGCTTGTGTTCACCACCCCTTTTGTGCTGAAGATGGGCTTCGGCACCAGGGCTGTGAAGAGTGGTGCATATGCTCTCCATACTCTTTGCTCCCTTTTGTTTTCTGTCGTTACCTTGGAGGCCACGTGGTGGAGATGGAGCTGACAAAAGATGGAAAGAGACTGGATCCCTGGATGACTACACAGTGCAGAGCCTCACTCTACCCACCCCACCCCCAAATCATGTAAGATCTGTGATGGGGAGAACAAGAGACCTTAATTATGCGAAGGTGATAGAATTGTAGGGTTCATTTTAACAGCATCACTTATCTAAATACAGTCCTCACTCTGAATCAATAAGATAATTAATTCAAATAGCCTCTTTGCCTAAAACTGTGGCCAAAGCCTGAGCGATGTTGATCAAGTGCTACTCAATGTACACCCCAGCAAACCGTGGCACCCACTTCCTCAATTATCACCCAGTCTGCCTCTCGTATTCTGTAGGCAGAGTAACATCTCATGAGCAACCTGGGCACAAGACAATCCAGATAACTATGTCAAAGTAAGGCTTTGATTTCTCTCCAAATAAACTGGTGTGTATGTGTGTGTGTGTGTGTGTGTGCGTGCGCATGCACGTGCACACATGCAGACACATGCAGGTGTGCACATGTATATGAATTTGTGGTTTTAGTGACAATTCAAAGAGTCTTTGCTTTGGGACAAGGTTCATATATCCATTTAAGGCAGGACTTGCCAAAGCAACCAGTTAGAAAGTTCTAAGGGATTCTCTGAAAAATCTTTCCCTGAATTTAAACTTACGACTTGACTAAAGCATCGGTATGCAAACTCACAGAGGATATCAAGGTGCAATTCTTATTCTTCTGAGAGGGAATCATATGAAAATTATTCTTGTAGACAGTCAAGGTCAGAGATGGCAGTCGTCCACAGCAAGAATTGAGGACTTGATCCTCAGTATTGAAGACAACACCTACTACTGCATTACTACCTCCTGAACTAAAACTGGAACAAGTTTGCATTTAAACCATTCAAAATGCCACATATATTCAATCCTGTGCCTGGGCCAGGCAGCTCCCAAGGCAGATGGTCTGCAGTGTTTGAAACCTCGGTATTATTTAAATGAAACAAGCATGCCATTGCTGTTGATCACACTGAACAATGAAGATTTCACACCCAGCGATCCCATCAGTGGAGCTCCCTCTGTCTCCATTTGCAGCATTGGACAATAAATAAATAGTCTTTAGATCGAGTTTTCCGCCTGGTGTTGCTTGGAGAGACAGAGACTCTAACGATCAAGTTGGTGTAGAGCTGGGTCATTATCACCTTCCTCTGAGACCTGCCGTTCCAGGGAGAAGTGTGCAATATGTTGCAATATGACTTTAAGAAAGTATTAATGTGCCTAAGATGACTTGGAATTGCCAGCCTTCTGGGTTGTTGTGGGGGACATTGGAAGGAACCAACAAACATTTCCAGGAGATTACAGATATCACAGGGGAAATCGTTAGTGAGCACTGAGCATACAGACTGACTTTAGACACCTGCAAAAATCAGAATCATTGCAAAAGAAGGGGAAGGGAAAGATAAAAGACAGCCAGGATGCTCTACCCCATTCAGAATAATAGTGCCCTCCACTTCCAATGCCTCTCTACCACTTCCCAGGCTTTCTCACTGACTGGGTGTCTCAGTTGCCTCTGGTTTGTACTGGGTTGTTTTCTTTGCTGAAGAACCTCAGGGATGAGCTGAAGTGCCTGGGTCCCTGTGCTTAAGAAGAAGCAGGCTGAGAGGTAAAGAGCACGACAGAGGGGGCAGCTCTGAAACCCCTCCCATGTCTGAGGACCACAGATCCTGACCTTAATTCCTCCCTTGATGGTCTGTCCCCTCCCCCTTGGCACTTGGGATTAACACTCCCATACTTCTGCTAATTCTTGGGAGGAAAGCATTTATCAGGACAAAACAGGCACCCCTCTTCTCCAAGGCTTCCACGTGGTCACCACATGAGCTTGCACTCTTCTCTGAAGACAACGATTTCAGGGTAGCACAGGCAGAAGTGACGGGAACCTACAAGACCCAGGCTGTGACAGCCGGGAAGCTAATGTGTGTTACTGTGGAATCCACCAAGGAGAAAAACTTTGAAACATTTTAAAAATGCAGGTGCACAAATTACTCATGCCAGGAGCGGCGGTGGCACTTTGTAATAAAATCTTATGTTTATTTTCCACTGTTGAATACACATACCTTAGTGTTCCCAGAGAGAGGAGCCTGCAACGCTATCCAATGAACAGTTTGCAGATGGATTAAATACATGTACCAATGAAATAAAACGTGCAGATTTGGGGCTTTTTGCTTCCTACCTTTGCTCTGGGCCCAGAGCTCCCCAATGATGACATGGGAGGTTTGTGCAAAGATCTGAAGTCGAGAAGGATTAGTTTAAAGAGTCAGATGGAAAAAGGGCACAAATGAAAATACTTCTGCATGAGCCTGAAAAACCAAAACTTAGCAATGAGTGATCCTGGCTTGGGAGCCCGAGACAGTGATAGCAAAGGGGGGAAGTTTCCAATGGTCTCACAGTGGGTGGGGAGATGATCAGCGAAGCCTTGCGTGATTTCTCAGGCAACAGGAAGGAAGAGGAAGCTTTGAGAAGGGAGAGCTTGGGCCCTATGGAGGGTTTTTGTTTTTAATATTTTCTCCTGAGGCATAGAGTTTGCAGGCGCTAATCTTCAAGTTGCTGCTTCCAGAGAACTAACTCATTTTAGCCAAAATGTATTTCAGGCCTAATTGTTGAACAACACTATTATTGGCACTGTGTAGAGATGCCAAAATGTACCAGACAGGGTGCCATCACCCACTGCACTAATTGTCTAGAGAGGTTCACACACCATAAGACGAATGGCAGAATTCTGTGAGATGTTCACACAACAAACACCGCACTTCTGGGGCCTCTTCATTCTACAGACAGCTGTTTGGACCCTGGGGCTTTTTTTATTTGCTATCTCCAGCCAGCCTTCCCTGGGAGTCCCTCAGATGGCTACTCAAACTGGTAACGAAAACTCCAGAAGACATGCTGACTAAACACCACTTGTGTGCCACACAAACACACAAATAGACACACACACACACGCACACACACACCTTCAGTGCTACATTGGCCAATTCCCCACCTCCTCCACTGTGCAGGAAGTTCACATTCTGGTGTGCCTATTATCCTCAGGAAGGAGGAAAAGAGGGCACAAAAAGCATCTCTATTCATGTCAAAAATCCCAACCAGAGTGCCCAATGGCCTGCCTTCCCCCAGTCTGGTGACAGAATTTGCATCTGCCACAAAAGGGAGCCAGATCTCCTGACTATGCAAAGCTTTCAATCTGTCTTGATTCTCCAGGCCCTCCTCAGAGGTGGGGTGGAGGTGGCACCAAACACTGTCCTTGGATATGACACCCAAATAGAGCATTGCAAGGAGGGGCTGGCTCTCACCATGGCCTCATTCTCTCCTCCAGGGGACCAGAGGGAGCACGGGTGCAGAAAAGAACCCGAGAGCAATTTCCTCCATGCTCTGCACACTTCCTCAGCCCATTCTAAATCAAGTGATTGGCATGTGTAGACTGATCAGCCGCCACATGTGGCACACTCGGCAGCCAGATCAGCTGTGGCATCTGTACAGCTGGGCAAACCTGACACGTGGGCATGTCAGCCAGTGTTCAGGAGCTGGCTACCCAGCAGTGGCCATCTTGGTTGGTTTGTTGGTTTGTCTGTTTAAGCAATTACCGACGAGAGGGGGAGAAAGAGAGAGAATGTATTTCCACCCACTGCCCCTCTTACAGATCTGTCCTGAGGTTTAGAATCTTCTTCCCCACTCCAAGCACTCTGGGCCATATGCGATTCTATTTTTGTGCCCCCTCTTCAACTGGAATGAGGTTTGCCTTGGCATCTGAGCCACCACCTGCTGTACGCACTTTAGTTCCTGTTTGCTGTAAAGCTTGCCTCGGTCTTGGTTGTGTTCACGGCTCATTCTGGGGAAGAGAAAGGAGCAGTTCCACCTTGCTGTAACTCCCGGTAGGTCACCAGGCTCCTCCAGATGGAACTCTGCCCTGCTGTAGCCTCTGTGCAGATCAGCTGCCTCCAGCTTTAGTGTTTTTCTCTAACAGTCAACAGCCCTGAGAGCACTTGTCTTGGAGGAGGGAGGAAGAGACGCTCCCACGTGGGGAAGGGCACCATTTTTAAAGCCCTTCGGAAGTGTTTGGTAGTGAACTCAAGATCCCGATGGTTGTGAAGCTTCAAGCAGGGGAAAAAAGATGAGAGGAAATGAAGTGAGTGCTGACAGATGGGGAAACACAACTTAATCAGCAGCTAAAATCAAAGGTCGAAGGCTACCTGCCCCCAGCAAAAATCAATGGGGGAAAAGGACTACTGGCCTAGATTCCTCCTAGCTCTGTATCTGCCCCAGGACCACCCAGCACTCTTCCTGCCCTGCTTGTGCCGGGCCTCAAATAATTATTTAGGCTGTAACTTAGCTGCTCTCCGAAAATTTCCTGGAAATCTAGCTTCTTACCCTGAGTTAATAAAGATAGGCCAACGGTTGTAATGAGCAACCTCAAATCCCAAAGGATTAACACAGTAAGAGTTTATTTCTCCTTCACACAAAGACCAATATCAGTATTCCTCTTCTGGCTGTTTTCCTGGGTGGCTCTCTTCCAAGCCATGACTCAGGAATCCAGGATTCTCCCACACAGAGAATGCTTCCAACTTTAGTCCAGGGCCCAGAAGCAGAACAGAGCATTGGGAAGGCACACTGGGTACTTAACCTTCTTGGCCTGGAAGTGACACTTGAATACTTCTGCTCATATTGTGTTTATCATTTGGCTCCATGTAGACCTGAGGATTCAGGGAAGCAGAAGCCTTGGTCAGATATCTTTGGAGTTTGGTCTGGCTCTGCCACATCTCCCCCAAATACTACCTACATTTCCTCACAAGTAAAGCTCAGAATCCTAGAACCATCTACAGAAAATGTTTCCATATCCCTACCTGCTCTGGACCTCCTCTTTGTTGCTTCAGGAACCCAATCATCATTTCTACTTTTCTTGGTCCCATTTAGCCTGTTCTACCATCTCTCCCCTCTTATTGCCTAACTTCTGTTAAACTTCATGGGACCCATTTCATTTGTCTTTATCCTTTTTGGTTGTTCCTTGAAATTCTTCTAGATTCTATGCACATAGGTTTGGTTCTTGTCCTTCAGGTAAATTATTTGCCTTAGTTGTACAGAACCACTTCCCACTGTGAGCAGTTTCAAGCTGTAATTTAACAAAATTTCTAAGATTAGAACTGTAGGTGATACTGAAGTTTTTTTTTTTTTTTTTAATTTATTCCTGCCTTCCAGGGCACCTGGAGGGTTTTCTGAGATACCATATGAGAGCTCAGGTTATCCAAGAGCAGATGCTTTAGCTGAGACCCACTCTGTATGACAATGCCCAGCTCAGATCTCGCCCATGATCTTCTTCTGGAGATGTTTACTGAATCTAAAGATGCTAAAGTGCCAAGGGGTGATTATCAGAGAAGTGAGACATTGCCTTCCTCCAGGGAGAGTCTCCAGCCTTCCTATCTACTCAACAAATCTTCTTAGGCTCCTACTTTCCATTAATATTTTCTTTATAAATGGAATAAATGGCCTAAAATGGAATTAAAATGTCACCCCCTATTTAAGAACCTCATGGGTTCTTTAGGGCTCATTGATAGGCTGTCTTCCTCTGATGTTTAGGAGCCTCCACAAATTGAAAATGCCCTTCTCGTGAATCATTCAGTCACCTTGAAGAAATGCTTACTGCCCACAACAATGTGTGCTGTTGGAGGCACCAAGGAAATAGAAGTGGATCAACATTTTTTTTTTTTTTACCTCAGAGAGATCCTAGTCTCATACAGAAAATAGAAGTGAATACAAATAATTCTACTACAGTGCAGGCTCTATGCTTTTGCTTTGTTTAAGATACCATGTTGGTGCAAAAGGAAAACTTGCTTAGCTCTGTTTTAGAATGGAGGAGATTGGAGAAAGTTCTGCTTCAAGGAGAATATAATATTTCCATTGGGTCTTGAGAGATGAGAAAGAATTTTCTTTATAAACAAGAAGGTGGTATGGAAAGAACAATCCAGTCTACAAGAATAGCTTTGCAAAGAAACAGGCATAAATTAGTAATACATAATGAAAAAAATCTCAGTGAGATAGGAGCTTACAGAGTATGAGGATGCAGGTGGGAAGAGGGTGGGGAACAGCAAAAATAGTTTTATGCAGAAAGATCTAGAATCCTAACTGCTGTGGCTTAGGATCTAACACAGCTTGAGATGAAGAGGAAGGAGCACAGACTGCTCTTCCGCGTAGCTCTCGCTGTGAAGAGGAAGCCTGTCGGGTCTACTCTCCAGCATGCCTTGGTGGTCTGGCCGTTCTGCTCTCTGCCCATATCTTCACAGCTTTCATTCCGAAAGCGCCTTCCTGCTCTGTGCCTTTGCAAGTGATACCTTCCGCACATAGCAAACCTTGCCAGGTCTTTCTCAAACACTCCATTGCACACTGACTGACACCAGAGTCACCACAACCATGCATGGTGGCCCTCCTCCCAAAATCCCAGTTCATGTGGAACTGGCCCCACGCCGTTTGTCCTTGAGTTATATCTAATAGTTTTTCACTTGAGAAGCTCTCCTCCTCCCATCTAGATTGCAATTCTTCCATGAGATGGGGTGAGCAGGGCCTACTTGTCCTACAAACTTTCCTTGCACCTGGAATCTTGGGAACATGTCCAGGCTTCATGGTGGATGTCATCTAGACCAACCAGCACCACAGGACAGCTGTCTCCCTCTGTCAGCTCCTGGGGCCCACAAACCCTTGGCTCACTTACATGAGGCCTTCTCAGTATTGTTACGTGAACACAGCAAAGAATGCACTGAAGCCAGAAAGGGGACTGCAGGTCCCCAAACTCCTGCATCTTCCAACCCATACTTAGCAGATTCCTTTCTGCAGGCATCTTAGTATCAGGTTCTAATACTAGAATCCACCCTCCACCATTCCCTGTTTTAGGTCCTCCACTGACTTTTTCTTTGGAGAAAGCAGAAGCCCCATCCCATCCTGCTGCGCACAGTTAGAGTCTGACGGTGGTTAAAAGATCTCTCAGCTCCTCGGCGAGCTGTGAATTTGCACAGGATGATTCTTCAGTATATTCAGGCTGCCCAGTGAATTTTTGACACTTCCATGCACTGCTGTAAGCTGCCTGGGTTAGGGACCTGCCCCTGACCCTGGGTAGGGCTTTTAAGCAAGAAGAGGCAGAATAAACACACACAAATAGTCCTTTGTAGAGTCGTCAGTGCCCAGGTAGCCCTCGGTTATCTGCGTGTTCAGTCCTCCTGAGGCTTGATGGAAAGGGTAGCAAGCCCTCCTTCCAAGCTGGTTTGTAGGCAGCCCTGCCTGAGGCCGGGGTGGACAGGATGACCCCTCCAGTCCCATCCGGCCTTGGGAGCCTCTGATTTCTCACCTGAGTCCGTTTTGTGCCCTGGGCTCAAGCACATCAGTTAGGAACACACAGTTGATGCTTCTACAGGAGGGAGGAAAATGAACCATAGCCGTCTTCCTATCCGAACCAGACCTCATTTTTCCAAGTCACCACCTTAGTCTCATCTGTAAAGCGCTAAATAGCCTGAGACCCAGTTATCTTTGTGACAATCTCTCCCCAGGTGCCCCATCATGGTAATTATGCTCAGCGGGAATGCTCTAGCTGCCCATCTCTGGAGTTAAACTCATTAAGAGGAGAGGCTGAGAAATCTCCGCAGAGGGGCCCCGCCCTTGCAATGATGGGCATTCCTCTTCCTGGGCTACCAGGATGGGGGGTTGGAGGAGCTTGGGGTCTGGTGTAAGGCTCTGGATTGCCACAGAGCTTGCTTTAACCTGGATTTGCTGCTCTGATTTGTACTTTGAGGAAGAGGCTTACTATTGGGTCGAGAGAGAGGAAGAGCAGGAGGGGGGCCGTGAACAGCTTCTGTTTTATGAAATGAAGTGTGGTTGAAACAAACCCATTAAGGTTGCTTATTCTAAATATCGAACACAACAAACATGTTGATTTGTCAATATTTCTCAAAAAACTAACTTAAAAGACACTTTAGAGGAGGAAATATTTTCCCTCTATTCTATGAATAGAGTAAGTTTCAAGAACTTGTGTAGGGTAAATTGGACTGGAGGCTGGAGGCCATCAGGAGCTTGGGTGGAAGGAGAGGGTTCTGCAGCAGAGAAAGGCAGCAAAGGACAGAGCAAGTCACACAGCTGCTCCCTGGGGCAGGTCCTGAGCAGAGCAGGGACTGAGGTTGAGGGGAGGGAGAGCAGGAAGGAATGAATGAATGGCCAGCCAATGGGTGTGTGTGTCGGGGGAGCCAAAACGGAAACTCTAAATAGAACAGTGGGAGCTGTTTGGTTGATAAAAGATGACACTCCCTTCTATCTGATTCGTGAAAAGGAAAGGAAGTTTCTGGAGGAAAAACAATAAAAGTTCAGATATAAGGAAATCAGAGCCTGGGATAGGGACTTAGGTAAGAAGAAAGAAACATGTTCAAGGAAGAGGAAGAAGGAGAGAAAGAAAGAGGGGAACTAGAGGAAGACCTAAGGTACTCTCTAGTGGAAGAAGAATATCTGGTGTCTCAGATTTTGATGGGGGGGGTGGGGAAAGATTTTTTTAAGAGAAAACTTTAAAAATTCTCCATTTGTCTTATCTAATGAAATGAAACATCAGGGAAGACCTGCGCTTAAAGATAAGAAGTAAGGAGTGGTTGTGCCACTTATAGCTTTTCCTGGTCAAAAATAAACACCATAAAGACCACATCCTATTTGCCTAGGTTGGACACCGACATTATTCCTATAATGGACAAGAAAGGACCACCCCACTCAAATATCTATCTGTGATGATGCCTGGAAGAATCCTTCAGCGCTAGACCTTACGAAGACAACAAAAACATTAATTGAAATAACGGAACATATGCTATGAAATGAGAACTATATGCGGTAAACCATAAACTATAATCACATGCGAGAAACCATAAATGAATCCATCCTGGAGGTCTGTCATCAAGTCTCACTTATTCCTTATAAAAGACATAGTTAAAAATAACAATAACTACGCCACAGATGGCTGTGGATAAGACTAGTCTTTGTTCTGATTTGTTTGAGATTTCTTTTCTTCTTGCATGTCCCAAGGGTTTCGAAATCTCTTGAATGTGTCCTCTACACTTTTTTAGCCCACCGAAGTCTGTGCTGGAATTATTGCAAAGTATTGAGTTGACTGGGTTCTAAATTACTCCAGGTAATTTAGAGCAGGAGGAGGAGAACCCAAGGTTTTTCTTCCCTCCCTTTCTGCTTCAGGTGGTGTTTCTGCCATCACCTCTGTGGCCCAGGCCCCTGGGACAGGCCCTTCCCTTCGTGACTCCAGTTACCACTGAAGTCTGGGCTCTGGAAATGCCACTGCCTCCCTCAGACCTTCCAGCCCTAGAGGCTTCCTGACGTTATAAATCTCTGGTTTGCCTTCCTGTCACCTGTTTTGTTTTTGTTTTTTAACTCCTCCAAAACCTTTGTAACCAAGGCCTCACATAAAAGCCCGTCTACTGAATTGACACAAACTCTGTTTTTCTGACTCAATTCTGGTTTGACATAGACCCTTAGTGCTATCTGCAGACCATGAATAGCTAGTATGTGTGATTTTTCACTTAAAAAAAGCAGGCACTCTACTCATTTATTGCTAAAGAGCATTTGTTTTTCTCCAATGCCCACTTCAAAACACCTGCTGCCAAGGAAGCATTACTGGAGAATGGGTTTTTTTTTTTCCTACTTTGGGGATGACTTGTATGTCCACCGGAGCTATACCAAGTAGTGATGGATCTATATTGCTCCTCCTGTTAGAAGAACAACTTCCAGCAAGGACCAGGGCTCAGAATGCATCCCTCACTGAGCAGAAGCACTGAGTCTATGGCATCCCCTATGAATCACTGTTAAAATCCCCCATGGCTTTAGAATTGGAATTTTACCATCTTAGCATTTCACACTCAAGGTGGGCACAGAAGCCACCTAGATGATTTGTTGAGCAAAGGAAGCAGAGGCTATTTCTCAGTGAGAAAATGTGGGGGAAGGGAAGAATGAGGGTCCACCCCAGTTGCTGAGAACATTTTTGAGATCCCAGGGGAGCAGAAGATGCTGACCACCTGAAAGATGTGCCCGTGTGTGTGTGTGTGTGTGTGTGTGGTGAGTTAGGAAAAGGATCATGTTTAAGAGCCATCCTATTAAGGTATCCCAGAGGAGATGGACACAATAAGAATCAGAAAGGATGATCAGAGGACCATATTCAATAATTCAATGCAATAAACACTTCGAGAAACACCTTCTTTATGCTAGAGACTCTGCATCTTGCACGGGAAACAGGGAGAAATAAATGAAACTGTTTCTGCCCTCATGAAGTCAATAAAAACCGAGTTGAAAGGATTCACAAAGAATTAGGTGAAAGGATACAGATAGGATGTAACATGTTGTAGAAGTCCAAGTGTGAAAAAGAGAGAGGAACTAAGGAGGCGGAAGCAAACCTAGGGGCAAATGAAGACTTCAGAGAACAACAGAAAATAGAAGCTTGATTCCTCACAGCAAGATGGTCAGGAGAAAGTTTCTCACTTGGACTCTGACATGCCTTGTACATTCTAACAAAGTTGGATGTTTCTGTTGCCCACATAGCCATTCTCATGTGGCATCTTGCAAAGCATCTTTGTATGGCATTCTTGTTTCAAACAGAACGAGATGTGGAAGGACGTCCACAGAGGGGAACTGGCTTGCTTGGGGTTCAGAAACACAAGTTTTGTTCCCTGGTCTCCTATCCCCCAAGAAAAAAGTATCAAGAAAATCTGATGTCCACTAGCTGTACTGGGTTCTTGGGCACGTTCCACATATTGACATTGTGGGTAATTAGAGTTAGCTCAACATGGAAATTGTGTGTATTTATCAAGGACTGAACAGAATAGCATTTACTCTTCAGTACATAGGCACGGTAGGTCACCATCTCCATAAAACTCTGGTTTGCTTTGTGTGTAGATTTTAGAGATTTAATTCTTAATTGTGAGTTTCTTTACTTTGTCAGTTCCTTCCCCTACGATGAAGAACTTTGCATGTAGTTTTCATAGACTATTTTTGTTACTGCAGATTTACAGACTTATGAGTTACTTGTTTAATAAGACAATTGAAATAAATAGTGTAATCATGTGTTTTTAAAGTTTAACAATAGACCCTTCATATAGGGTAACATGACTATGACATCTAATCTGATTGCAAAATCTCTGCTTAAAATTTCAGGAGGAAAACAACCAAAATAAAATTTTCCCCTTGAGTTTCAGTGTCTCAGGTGTGTTCAGATTTATTTGGCAAATTGCTGAAAGGAACATACCTGCTTTTGAGACTCAATAAATGGGAATTTTGAGGAGCATGAAAGTGGATGGATGTTTGATTTTCAACTTATTTTTAATCTACATAGCTGAAAAAATGACAGAACTTTCCTTGAATTTAAATTTACACCCCCTCGAAATCATAATACAGGATGTCAAAATCAAACAGTCTAGAGTGAACGTTCCTGTTACCCGAGTTAATTACTGAGATGGGCTGGTTCCTTATCTCTTCTGACTTTATACCCCTTTGGAATTTGCTTTTGCGTTCACTTAGGTCTAGACTACAAAACAGTAATATAGCTACAAGAATTATAAGAACTACCATGGTTAAGCCTTTGCATGTTCCAGGAACTGTGTTTTAGGAACATTATCTCAAGGCTCAGAGAATTCAAGGTTTAGAAAAAGAGCAGGTTGGGTATTTGGGCACAGTTCAGACTGATTTTCGGCTATGCCTGTGCCGTGGAGGAGGCTGCATTTTACTGATGTGTGACTCTCAGACAGCCCCAGTGTTTACTCCTCATTAAGGAATTGGTATTTAACATTCTCAGCACAGGAATGCCAAGTGAAGTCGCACTGCTTCAGTAGCTGATTCCCCTCGCTCTGTCAAAGCCCTTTGTTGGAGCTTATTGACTCTGAAGGAAATCTGCCCCAGTGGGGGCTTTTCAGGAGGAAGAGGCAAGGGCCAACAGCAACCTGAGCGCAGGAAATTGTGAGGATGCAGCTTGCAAAGATGTCACCAAATCCACGACCAGAGATGCTAGTGTTCTGAGGCCAGTGTCCTAAGCTGGTGTCAGGTCATCTTTTAGGCTGTGGGTAGCTCTCAGAAATGTGCTTGGCCAACTGCACAGTGCCCACGCCTTCATGGAGGGCACGATATAATCCCCACTGCTCCTCATAAATCAGCCATGTAGTTAGCACGGCGGCCCTTCCTTTAAATCATGGCTTCATCATGTCAAATAGAATTTGTCAGCCATCAGCTTGCTGAATGCAATAATTGATCATCATTCCCCAAGAAAGATAAAAAAAAAAAAAACAATTAAAGAAGCCATGGGAAAATTTATTAAAGCAAGGAGGAAAGGAAATTGCCACAACTCTTTCATCAAGTTAGCTGCAAGGAGACAAGGAGAAATACAGAAATGGTCCTTCAGTCCCTCATTGACTTGCTTCGAGGCAAAGCCCTGAAAAAAACAACTGATCAATTCAGGGAGGGATCGGTCCTGCTGGATGCCCTGTCAGCATCCCCCCTGCAAATGGCTGCATGCATGTTCATTGCAACGGCGTTGGAATTTCTTTAATGTTCACTCATTCATTTGTTAATTCATTATTAAGTGTGTTGTTCAATTATAGGGGCTGGTATTACCTAGCTACTGTTTCATTCTGTTCCACTGGTACCGCTAACGCTGGGCGGGCTTAGAAAAATGAAACCAAATAAAGATGCACTGCCTTTTCTCACAGTTTTAGATTGGGGTGTAATATCAATAACTTTAATGGAACTGGAGTTGGTGCCCTGATAGGAGCCCTGCTGCTCCTCAAATAAATGGCTTGGCTCCACCTCAGCATTTATCTGCCAGGGCTCGGCTTTATCAGGGCACCAACTCAGATTCCATTAATGTTATCTCTTAATTAGCTATGCGATTAACCTGTGTTACTCCTGCACGATAATGAGTCGAAGACAGAACCAGAGAAGTTCAACTGCCTTATAATTCCCTCTCCAGAAGCCAAATCATTCTGGAAACCATTCCAAGGGATAAAAAAAAAACAAAAAATAAATAAAACTCAAAGCCGTTCTGATTCGTTCTTGTCTTGGATACAAGGGCACATTCTGCACTATTTGGAGGGGAAAGCAATTAGGATTTTAGCTAACGTCTATGACACGTGGTACCAGATATTGCTCTAATGCTTTCTATTGATTATCTCATTTACTCTTTATAGCAGGTCTGTAGGGTGGGTCCTGTGACTATCCCCACTTTACGGAGGAGGAAATTGAGATACAGAAACTTTGTCCCAAGGTCACACAAATGGGAGACGACTGAGCCAGGATGCAAATGCCGGTAGAAGACAGGACACCTGGGCACCCAGCCACTCCTCTGGAATCCCAAGTACAGAACTCAGTGGTAAAGGAGTCATCAGCAGCAAACACAGCCCCCCATGCCCCCTTTGAGATGACTGTCCCCCCAGGACCCCCCAGGACATCTCCCTCCCCCAGGAAACCTCTGCAGCAGGCGCACTCCCTGCTAAGAGCACTGGCAGTTTAGATTTTCTGCTTGTAGAAATTTCTCTCCAGTACATCTCAGGGGAGCTGGGGCTTGCACTGCTGGACTTGGATGGCCCTGAGCAAAATGTAAAGATGGAAAAATACCTTGGCTTGCCTGCCTCTCCCCTCTTTTTTCTGTGTCCTTTGTCCCCTCAAAGTCAGATCTACTCCCCTCCCCCACACACAGACGCAGGCCCTCTTTTCTGCTGAAATTACCCAAATCATCAGAAATGTACTGTCTGGACAAGCAAAACTGACGAGATTGTGACCTCAATGACCCTGACGCTAGTAAGACCCTCCTGCCTGCTTCCCGCCAGCCTCCTCTCCTTCTGGGAACTCAGTAGGGGCGGGGAGGGGTGTGAACAAATCCTTACAGTATAAACCTCACATTGGTGAGGGAAAGGACCCCAGTGAGGCCCCTGAAATGCCATCACTGCACTGCCCCTTTCCCCACCCTGGCCACACCATGGGCCCAGGCCCTGGTACCTGTAACAGGACACTTTGGATGTGATGGACACCTGCTCTGGCTGGAGGAGAGGAGGCGCCACTGCCACCTCTTCCTCCTGCTCCCAGTCCTGCTTCTCCACAGTCCTCACCCTCCTACCCAGTGGGATACCAGAAAGCAGTTTTTCCAAATATGTTTTAGTGCTTGAACCACCTTTGTTAGACCATCGACCTCCTTTTCTCCCCACTGGAATATCCCATCACTGCAGACAATTCCAGAATCCTAGGGCTTCTTATTATTTGCAATTGTCCCTATTGAGATCAGACCTGTAATACTCTAGATCAGTTCATCACGTTCCGAAGTGTAGATGAGAAGAAAGAAAACCCCACCATGCTGATGGATGACTGAATGTTCCATTTGATGAACTGATGTCACTCTACATGCAGTCCCTTAAGATGCCAAAGTCAGAGATACAAAGGATCAATTCTTTCTCTGAGTGGTTTACTTTAAAGTGCATTGTTTTTAGGTGATTGCTGTAGTGTCATTTCATGTAAAATGCTAAAATCAGAAATAACAATCCTTTGGAGCCAAGTTAAAAAAACAATTGCCCTCAGGGATACAAAGATCTTTCTTTGTTGTAGTTCTGTTTAAGGAAACACCCAACAGTTCTGCCAGGAATTTATCTAACCCTCGACTGTCCTTCTGTTGCCTTCTCCCACTTTTGTTCGCAGGCTGGGAACACAGGAGAACAGTTTCTGTTTTTACAATTTCTATCACTTGCAGCCTTCTAGTTAAAGCCAGAAAACTCTGCTCCTGTAGGAATTAAAGGAGAAGAAGAAGAAGATGAAGAGGAGGACAGGAAGGAGGAGGAAGTGGCTTCCATCCCATACAGAGAAGATTAAGCACAAAAGGCACTTTAGTTCACATTTTGATCATTTTGATTCCATTTCATCAAAGGGTGAGATAGGGAGGGTGGACTCATTGGACCACGTGGTCAGGACAGACCAAATTCATCCCTGTCCAGCTAATGGAGAATTTCGAAGAAGGTCAGCATTGCCTGTCTGATATTTACATAGGGCATTAAAACCCACAAATCTCTTGTGAGTGTGTATTTTCCCCCCAAAGATTTGAAGACCAGTTTATCATCTAAGACTGGCTTTATTTTCAAAATAATGTGTGCTTAGGTGAACACATTTTCTCTCTGAGAGCTTCAGTTTGTTTTTAAGGCAGCATTAATGACTGACGATGAGTCATCCAGTTCTGTGTCTTCGAACAGTAGCTTATAGTTATGCAATAGCTTAAAATTCAACTTTGAGCAATGTCCACAGCAGGGAAGGACAATTAGTAAGTTCATTAATTGTGCTTTTGTGTACACTTTTATTCTCCAGGCTAATTATTTGTTTAAATTATTTTGCCTCTATCAAACGTGTTATTGCACAAAACTATTTCAGCTTAGGTTTCTGGTATGAAATATAAGGCTTGGGAAGTTCAGACATTCTTCTGAAATGTAATCATCTTGCTAATGACCAGTACTCAATATGGAGACTTTTTTAAAGCATATAAGCAGGTAGGTTGGGGAATATAAGTATAGGAAGAATTATGATTCACACTGCTGCCCATCCTCCTCCTCTGATGTGGGCAGTGGACATCCTCCATGGTTGATTTTAAACATAGTCAAGCTCTGGCGTGCCATAGTTGGCAACAAGCAGTCTTGTGCAAAGTATTCTATATACAACAAAACATATCAGTTGCCATGCCAATGCAGTAGTGTACACGATAGAAGTGAGATGACGAAAACCTCCTCCTTTTTTTAAATTCCCTGTGTGTTTGGGCTGTAGCTATAAGAAGAACCAGCTGCCACTGGAGCCGATGCCTTCCAGTTCTCAGTTCCAGGTGTGTGGCCTGAAAGGAGATTGATGACTCGGTGCAGGCACAGCCAGTTTTCTCCATCGGGTACAAGAAGCAACAGCGGAACACAGAAACAGCCAGTCCTCCCTTCTCAAGCATCTTCCCAGCCTGACCAAGTCCTCAGGGAGATGCGGAGTCCAGAACTCACAGAAGGAGAAGGCTGATAAGGGTTCACTCCACACCTGCTGAGCCCTGGCACTGGGCTAGGCATTTGACCAACAGGTTTAATCATCGCAATCTCCCTATAAAGTGCGCATCGTGAGTCCCACCGTCCAGAAGAGGAAATGGAGGTCAGGAGATGGGTGGGAACCCATAACAGTGTGACTGCAAATCCTGTGGCCTTTCCATCAGACCGTGTGGCTTTCCCGGTGTCTAACACAGCAATTAGCCAGAGCATACACTCCATTCATTCACTCATTCATTCAAAACATATTTATTGAGGGCATACTACATGCCTGAGGATAGAGCAGTAAACAAGTTAAAGATTCTGGCCCTCAAAGGCTTCAGTGATAAACAGATGAATGTATCCCATTCTAGTGATAAACGTGGGTTGAATGCAGTTTGGATAAGTGCAGGCCTGGCCTACAGCAATAATATTGTAGCCTCCTCATCATCTCACAACCATGTATGTGTTCCTGCTCTGCCAACTGTTTCCACTCCAAGTAAAAAAAAGCCAGGGACTCCTATCAAGCCCCCACAGGGAGAAGCAGGAAGGCTGTGGCCCCATCCCAAAGGCCTTGGTTACATCTCAGGCCAGTTAATAGAAGGTGAGGGTGGCTGGGTGTGGATTCACTGCCCTCTTCACATTCTGGCAGGACTACTACAGCAGGAAGCTCCATCGCCAATGCAGAGTGGGCTATAGAATGTGCTTCTGTATCACTGCAGGAAGTCAGAGCCTCCCCCAGCCAAGGAGACCAAGGAAGGGGATGCAGCCCCTCAAACACCAGAGAGAACAGAGCTGGATCTCAGACTGAAAATACAAAGAAGGAGGCACAGGGGCTACTTTAATGGCTGATGCTTGTGTTTTGAGTCCAATATTCACCAGAATAAGGATGGGGGGAACCTAGGAGGAGCACTGCCTGTGGAGGGTCTCTCTCCACACGACACTTCAAGGGTCTTTCTCCCCTTCACGTAGATGTCCTGGGGGACTTTACTTCTCCCTGTCCCCCAGGAACCAATGCCAAAATCCACCTATAGTGCATTTCAGTCTTTAGATGTGGCCTGGGCAGGGGTCTATTTTTAATTATGCAAAGTACTGAACAGAAGCCTGGTATCATGAACATTTGTTGAGGACCCTCTCCTTATCCCCACGGTACTGTCCCACTTTGAGCAGGGGCTCTCAGCTGGGAGGTCCCAGCCCTATAACAGGGCTCAGAGCATAGGGAGGTGCCTGGTGGGGACAGTCTGACAAAGCCCAGCAAGAGGAGCCACGGGCTCTGGTTGGTCCCGCATCCTAAGCATGTGAAACCAGGGAGATAAACTTTCAACCAAGCTGCCATCCATGCAGCACTCCCTTGGGGAAACCATTCCTGACCCCCAAAGACCAGAGAAGCAATCCTTAAGCCACCCTGGATGAGCACTGTATCTGACACCTGCCCTATAACAGTCTGTTTATCTGCCTATTTTTCCTGCAGAGATGGTACCATGTCCATATCCCTGATATCCACCACTGTGCCTGGTACACAATAGTCACCCAATAAATATCAACTGAATGAGTGAATGAATGGTGAAAGAATTTTGTAAATTGAAAACCACCATTATTAGCAGCACATATTGTGATTTGGAACATTATAGCACTAGGAGCAAACATGTGCTTTTTCTTTTTACTTCTTTCCATTCAGATGCATATACACATGTGCCCACAGATACGCACCATAGGACCAAAAATTTAAGAACACTTCAACTAAGTTAAACTCAACAAACATTTATTGGGCACCTGCTAACTGCCAAGCACTTTTTTAGGTACCCAGGATACATCAGTGAACAATAAGCACTCTGACAAAATATGTCATTCTCACAGTTTCTTTGAAAACCTGCTCTACAGCACAGCCAGGACAACTGTCTCCTACTTTAAGTCTGTATTTAGCATTAAATTCCCTAAGCTTCTGTTTGGTTCAGACATTTCCAGGGGTAGAGTTCATCATGGAATCTTGAAAAGCAGATCAGTTGGGGGGTGATTTGTCCTTCACTACAGCAAAGATAGTGACTTTCTGTGGATGCCATTGATTGTAAAAACTCCCAGGAGGCGCCCCTTTGCAAAACTATTGGACCTACCCTTTGACGTTCAGTGCTGTCCTCTGATGTGAGCATAAGCAAATGGATTCTTTTTTTCACCTGTATGTTTAACTTTTATTACGTAAGGGCTAAGCTCACCTGTCTTCTTTTTCCCCAACAATGGAAATACAGCTTCTGTGAACATCATCTTGAATTTATCATTCAGCTTTTAAAGAGTTTGACTTTCATATTTTCCCCTCCCCTGGCTAAGACGGACACTCCCAATCTGTTGGCTGCCTTTCGATACAGCGTATCCATCTACTGAGATCACTAAATTGCCTTCAGTGAGTCAGTCTGTGTGCAGATGAAAATTCCATTCCACTCCTACTGAATGAGGATGTAATCTAATCACTCACAGTTTACATGAACTAGACAAAAGGAAGATGGGATTAAAGATTAGAGATGTTCTGTGACCATTTTTATCACTACTGAGAGTATGATTCAAAGTAGCTGCTCTGTTCTTGGCAAGTGAGCAGTGTTGTCTTCCCACGTAGACTCATGTCACCAAGAATTTGTTAGAAAGTGTCCAACCCTGGGGCAAGCGCATGCACTACAGGAGAATCAAAAGAATCAAGTACACAGTACCTGCTTCCCAAAAGGGAAGCACACTTCCACTAAGGAAGCCAAACTTAAATAGTTGATCAGGAGATGCTAAGACATATGGATCTAACGGGAACTCATAGAAGACTTCACAGAGCAGATGGGACTTGAAGATGGATCTTGAAAGGTGGAGAGGTGTGGATTAGAGCGAGCTTTGAAAAGAGGACAAACATGAACATGGTCAGAAGTGCTGTCTGGTGGGGAGAGTAAGAACACCATTCAGGCTGCTGTGAATGGTCCCCGTGCAGA
Organism: Camelus bactrianus; assembly: GCF_048773025.1. NCBI lineage: Eukaryota > Metazoa > Chordata > Mammalia > Artiodactyla > Camelidae > Camelus > Camelus bactrianus. The sequence goes on along the minus strand of NC_133562.1, from coordinate 10,261,093 downwards.
AGGAATCAGAAATAAGTTTATAAAAGAGAGTTTAAGGCAAACTGTGAATGTTACTAAATGCTGGGCAGAAAAGTTTAGATTTCATCTGATGTGCTCTAAAAAGCTGTTATCAAGTCATGAATGGAGGAGCAATAGGATGGAACTGGCTATTGGAATATTCAGTAGGCAGCAGCCTTCACAATGGACTAGAAAAGAGAGTGGAGATCTTTTTAAAAGTCAGTTAGAGGGAAGAGCTGTTGAGAAGTTCAGTGAGAGTCACAGCATTGTGATATAAAAGAGGAGTTGATACATTTAAGGAATTATGAAGGGACAAGGGTTAAATATTAGGATTGATTAAAGATGTAATAGGAAGAATAAAACACAATCCTAGAAGGGCAAACCAAACTCCAAAATACAGTACTTGCAACACTCATAACCTCCTTAGTAAAGTTTACCAAACCAAACAAAACAGAGCCCTTACAACCAATAGTAAAATGAAAAAATGTAAAACAAGTTAGAAAAATAGATAGAGAATATGAATATTAAAATGTCCAAAGAAATCTAAAAGGCTATTAAACATATGAAGTCACATTTAACCACACTAAAAATTGCAAATAAAAACAATAACCAGGTATTATTTTACCTATTGGTTTGGATAAAAGTAATAATAATTTTTCTACTATAATACCTGGTGTTTGTAAGGATACTTGTCCATGGGAAGGTAAACTGAGGTACCCCTTCTGGAGAGCAATTTGGCAGTATCAAAAAATCTGACTAACATGTCTATTCATCTTGAGCCCAGGCTTTCTACTTCTCATGAGTCATTTCTCATATATGTATATCAAAGCATCCCTCAAGAGTAATATATTGGAAAATAAACTAAATGTCCAACAATAAGATGCTGGATATAAGAAGTATGGAACATCATATAGACCTTAACATCATTGAAGAGAAATATTTAATACACGGGAAAATGTGCATAACATGTTAATTTAAAAGGCAGATTATAAAGAGCTTGCACAGTATGTTCCTAATTTTTAAAAATATGTATATGTAGGTCAAATACAATTGCAGACTTTGGATTCTAAATCAAACAAAAAAATTTGAAGACAGTCAGAGAAAACCAAACACACACTAAGTATTAGATGAAATTGAGTATTTGCTGTTAGTTTTGTTAGATACAGAAATGACATTTTAGTAATTTTTTAAAAAGTTTTCAGTGTTAGAGATATATACTGAAGGGTTATAGGGTAAATTATATAAAATCTTGAATTTGCTTCACAATACTCAAAAATAAAACAAAGGAATTAGATAAAACAAGAATGACAAACTGGTGATAAGTGTGAATTATCAATTCTCTCCATTTTGAAAATTTCCATAATAAAAATGTTAATTAAAAAAGGGATGGCAGAACCCTGCCACACTTTAAAAATACATATGCCTTTGTGTATAAAAAGATCGAAATGTAATGAAAGTAGTTACAATGATTATTGCTGGTTAGACAACTAGCTCGTTTTCATTTTCTTGTTATATAAATATATTTTTCAAATTTCTACAATGAAAATATAAAACTTTTATAATCAAAAAAGAAGTCTATATGCACTTTTTAAAGCTTCTTTGGTTTTGACTTTAAAGAGGTAAAGGAAATGGTGACACCAATAGCTAAAATGAAGATGATGAGAACCAGAGATGGTATGGGAGGGAAACGTACTCAAAACAGGATTTGTAGGAGTGGCAGTATTGGTGCACATCTGGATAGAGCCCTGAACTCAACTGGAAAAGGGAGTTGAGAAGATGAAGGAGTTGGGAAGGCAGGGACTCTGAGTTTAAATCTTTTAAGTGTGTTAATATTAGATACAATAGCTTTGCAAATTACCTTGGGAATAATGATTTGGGAAATTGAAATTTTTTTTCTCTCACTCATTTATTCTACAGGGTCCAGGTACTGTTCTAGATGCTGGAAGCACAGTGGTAAAACAGAGAGGCTTGAATAAGTCCCCAGATTTACAAACTAGCAGCAGAGAGTGATATTAAACCCAAAACTACACAGTCAATTGTAATAACTTATGAAAGAGAAGTACAAAGTACCATGAGAGCCCATAACAGAAAGACTCAACCTACTTTTCATTCATTCTGGGAAACTTTCCTGAAGAAGTTTTCTCCTGAAAGATAAACACGAGTTTGGCAAACAGTGGGGTAGGACCAGGGGACAAGCTTACCCAAAGTCCTTGATGCTAAAACAAACGTGATCATTTGAGGGACAAAGATAAAGCCAGTGTGGCAGGAGCAGAAAGTGAGGGATAGAGGATCCTAAGATGAACCTGGAGAGGGAGGCTGTGGAGAACATGCAGGTGTTTCAGGCCATGAGAAGGCTCGTACTGTTGTTTTATTCTATTCTAAGCAGACAGGAGGCCATTCAAGTTCTGGTAGAAGGTGGTCACTGCAGTGCATGCATCTGAAAAGAGGTCATACCAAGAGTGTTCAGAGGCCTGTGAGCCGTCAAGGTGGAAGAAGTCGATGCTTTGGACTAGAGTATTGGCAGCGGAGGTGGAGAGAAGTGGGTAGATTAAAGAGATTTAAAATTTCCAGAAAGAGAAAGTGAACCTGTAAAGAGGATTGGGAAGCAGCTGGAAAGGTGGGAGGAAGATCAGGAAGCCATCCTCAAGGAAGGCCTGTTTTCTGGGAGGAAGAAGTAGTCAAAAAGGTTGGATGCTCTAATGGTGTACACTGGATAAGCTACAAGCAGAGCCAATGTCCAGCAGACCCACCACTATGAAATTACCTCTGGATATGTATTTTGATGACATTAGGGTGTTAGTACTTGCAAAAATGTGGCTGTTCTTACGAAGCACTTACATTTGGATCCCAGCTCTAGCACTTCCTGTTGGTATGACTATCAACTATTTAATCTCTGGGCTCAGTTTCCTCATCTGTAAAGTGGGCATAACAATCCCTACTCATAAGGCTGTTGGTAGGGTTAACAGAATGTATACCATGTTCCTGGTGCATTGATGGTGCTTAATAAATAAGCATCATTTTCCAGTCCTTCCTTTTTTCACTGTTTACCCTGCTGTTATCAACTCCCAAAATTATGTGACCAGGGACTCTTTACTCATTTCTTTTCTACTGCCCTAGAACAAAGGGAACATAATCCATTATCTGATACCTGCTTCAGAAGCACACTGTGTTTGATGTGTGATGCTCGATCTATCAGATCTTAATATTAGCCTGCTGGCTTTGTGCTGTTTATTTTGGTAACATGACCCTGACCAGATTCCCAGCTGCAAGAATTAAAGTGTGGGCTTTCCGTTGTTGTTTGGCTTTTCCCCCCCTTCTACAGCCAGGGTGAGGTTGAATAAGCATCCAATGTAACAGCCTTCAGCTGAGTTTGCTGAACTCTTAAAATTCAAGAATCAGGTCTATCTAGGGAAATTTTTCATACCTCAGGTGGCCGTCCCACCTCCAGGCTGCCTTAAGGTATTCCTTGGACCCTGTTTCTTAGCATGGGTTCACCATCCTTACCCTGCACCTGCCCCTCTGAAAGCTCTGAAGCCCCTGCTTCCTGATGAAGGAATGGAGATTAGGTAGGAGAAGACTGGAGAAATTGTAGAGGAGAAAGGGGTTCCCAGGAATAACAGCGAGGAGAAGAAATAAAAGGAGGAAGAGAAGGAATGAAGGGGGGTGGTGAAAAAGAGAAAGAAAAGGAGACCAAAGAAGAGGGATGTAAGGAACTAATCTGTACTGAGCATTTGACTATATGCCCATCTGTTCTCAACCATTTCATTTCATTTCCACAAGCCTACGAAGTGGGTCCTGTAGTACTACAAGGGTAGGTTTCCTTTCTGTGACTCTGGTCCTTTTCCCAAGAAATTCTAGGCATCATATCTGCTTTCCCACCCCACAGAACAAAATCCAAACTCTGTAGCATGCCATTCAAGGTTCTGTAGGAACGAGTCCTCATAGGTGAGGGGACCATGTAACACAAACCAAACCCAGACTCTTTTGAGAGTAAAAGTGGGTGCCATTTGTAATTATGCTGGGAAGGCAGATGAAAACCCAGGTTGTCATGGGCTAACTGGATATACTATCAGCTCCACCCCGATGTCTGTCCTAAGCTGCCCACCGTGCTGCATCACTGACCTTCCCAAATCCACCATGCTTTGTCATAGGTGTGCAAGACTAACCAAACCCCACCCATCCCATTCCAACCTAGAAAACTCATTCTTTAACACTTGGTTCAGAAAACACTGCCTCTGTGAAGTCCATCTGAAGTCTCAAAGCCAGCCTGAAGAGGGCTTAGAGCCCAGACTTTGTACCCCTGTTGAACCGGGAGTTCAAATCCTAGCTCCACCACCCGCACACTAGGTATGTTTGGGCAAGTTGCTCAAGCTCTCTCTGTCTCGGCTCCCTTTTCGGAACTACTGAGATAATAGTGCCTCCTTCATGCAGTGGCTGTGAGGACCAAGTAAGTTCACAAGTGAGGGGGACTGGCTTGGCATGAGGACTTCAGGTGGAGTGTGTGAAGCATAAGGATCTTGCCAAACCTACAGGCACAGATATGCGTATGTCAAGTGCAATGTTAAATGCTAAAGAGTTCATAGACACACTGTACATATTGTCTATAATAATCCTTAGTTTTTATTATGGTGATTTCAACATTGTCTTAATCAATACAACATGTTAAAATTTCTAAGTTCCCTTCCAGGACTTAAATAATTCTATAAGCTATCCCACATAGACTTTATGTTGGCAGGACAGTGGGCAGGTCTCGGAAAGCCTTTTACGAATAAGCAGAACAGGCTTCTATGCATGTGATGCTATTTCAGAGTTCAGTACCATTTGATTTACCTAAGCTTTGCCTTATTAAAGTGCTAATACTCCTGAGATAAGTAACTGGTCTTTTCTGTCTTCAGTTATTTTTACCTCAGTGAGAATGCATTTCAAATCCTTTGAGTGAAGGCATGAGAGAAGACACTGGATACACTGAAGGGTTAGGAGCAGAAACTACAAAGGTGAAGAAGAGCATGGAAAGGCAGGATTCCAGATGCTTAAGATGAACTCTGTCCAATCACACTTTTGCTTGGAGCAAAACATGCTTGGAGGGAGACTAATGTTCAGTGCACAGGTTAGGCTGAACCTTCCACTAGGAGTGCCCAGGATGACCACTCCATCCCCCGGCCCCACCTTCAACAAACGCTCCCTACATACACACACACACACACACACACACACACACACACACACACATGCATGCACGCAACTCATTTCAATGTCATCTGCCTGCCAATGTCTAGGTTTACAGTGGCTTTTGTTGTTGTTGTTATTCTCTGGCTGTCATTTTGAGGCTTTTCCCCCTACAGATTTTAATTGAATGTTCCAGAGGGGAGATATTTCTAGCATTTAGTTTTGAACTTTTGCTTCATATTGTGACCAATTAAAATATGACTAACCACAGAATACACTTTTCTTTTTCTTCAAGCATCACCTCCAACAGAGAGAATGGAGCTTGAACTCCATATTAGTATTTTCCATGCTGTTTTGACTTACATAAGAGAAAAGTTTTTTTGTAAAGTTCTTCGAAAACTTTTTGACAACCCCAATTGGGTTTTTTTTCCCCCACTCCATGTATATCTTGGACAGAATTTTCTATAGTCTGTTTTTTCTCCAATCCTCATGTCAAACCTCCTTGTTAATACAAGTGATCCCCACTGCATGACTGAAAAGCAAGCTTTGGTGGATGACTTTAAAGATGACACCAATATACAGATAGTGGTGCAAATCCCTCTGCACCCAGCCCTGTCAGCAACCCTCCACTTCTGTTCCCTTGTGGCCTCTTTTCCCTTCTCCCACAAATCTTGGGCACATTTCCCAGGCTCCTGGCCACCTCTCAGTGAAGGAAGAGTCTTGACTTCTACAATGCAAAGAAAAGAGAGCACATTGTTGATGAAGCGCCGAAGGCTTGCCTCCCATCTGAAATGTATCCATAACAGCACCCTCTATATCTCATCCTCTCAGGAATCCCTCCTCCTCCTGTGCAGTTCATTCCTTTCCTTTCTCCCTTCACCGGCATTTGCTTAAAACTGCTATCCCCTCTGTCCAGCACATTTTGCTTCCCGCTCTCTTCTCCATCTCCCAAACTGAAAATACAAGCACGATTCCTCCCTGGTCTTAACAAACCTTCCTGCAAACACCACCCCTGCCCTGCCGCTCTGTCTTTCTCATCCACCACCAGATTTCCGTGTTCTTCACTGCTCCCTTTTCAACATCATTCACACACTGATGCACTGAAATTTGGATCTCCTATATTCCACCCTAGTGACAGTGTGTTGAAGATTCAGACCAGTTAGGGAAGGCCCTTGGATTCAGGCAAGGACTTTTAGAATAGGGACAATGTAGTAATTGAAAAAAGAAAGAAAGAAACTGAATGTATGTGCCCCCTTTTGAAAAAATTAAAAATTTTAAAAAGCATTTACTGTTTCCTGAGTCAAAACTGATCTAAAAATGCCTAGACCCAGAGATGACAATAAATAGTACACCTGAGTGGGGGAGAGGGGTGGGGGGTGTCAGGGACCACACCTGTCCTTGACATTGACCCCATGGGAGATGACAAGAGCAGTATACAGAGACCCTGCCTTCCTGTAGGAGCATGGAGCCAGCTGGGAGAGAACCAGACAGAAAAGAAACAGCAGGACATCCTACTGCATGTTCTCTGGGCGTTGGAGAGATCTCACATGAGTGTTTACGTGTGCCAAGAAGATAGGGAGTTCTCTGCCCCTTTGTACATTCATGCCCGTGCTCCCCTGCCCTACTCCCCTTCCTGTGTGGTCTCCGGTCCAGCTCCTGTCTCTTTAGTCAAAGCAAGAGCAGTTTCCTCTGCACAACATTACTTGCATCATTTACTACTGGCAATTGTCTTCTCTGCTGCATAAAGTTCCAGAAGTGAATGACAAACCAGGAAGTGAACCTCTTCCCTGGGTCTGGAAAGAGGTATCTTCTTTGTAGTCAAGAAGGTGGAAGGTTATGGGAACATCTCTCTCTTTCTTCCCAAGCAACTCATGCCCTTTTTCCATTGCCCCACGCATATTTTCTCCAGGAGACAATCTCAGTAAAGCTGAATCCCTTTCCACCAAGGTTTTGGCCTCTGTGCTGAGAGTGCCAACCAGTGTCTGGCAATCCCCTTCCAACGTGGACTGGCAAGTGAGCAGAGCTCAACAATCCAATCCACACAAACCATGCAACAGTCCACAGATGGCCAGTATCAGACCGACCACTACTGACCCAGTCTACACTTCAATGTGGGACCTCTAGATAAAGAGTTTTATGTTGCAGTAATAATGCCAGAAGAGTCTAGGAGCTCTTAAAATCCTAACTTTTTAAAAGAACACTTTGTTATTAGTCACTGAGAGAGAAGAAACAAAAGAATAAACACCTGGTGTCCTTAAGAGAAAGAGGAAAAGAAGGAGAGGAGAAATGGTCTCATACACCTCAGTGGATGGAGCTGTTGCCTTTTAAAGCTGTTCTTTTTAAAGCAGGGAGTCATTTGAAAGGTGGATGTTCTCACCATCACTCTGCAGTGCTATTTGAAACACCTGCCTTGGCCTGAGCTCTGCTTCGCCGGTTGTCTTCATTTGCTTGCTTAACAACTGGAGGTGTTTATACTTTCGTAACAGAACCACTTTCCTGAACAGAACTGTGATAATGAAAGTGAATTTTCTTATTTCCCAAAACTCTCAAGAGTTTAAACTCACTGCTTCATTAATTCACTCTACCTAGCTCCAAGGTGGAGAATAAATACTCCTGTGCCCATTTTACAGATAGGGAAGGTGGGAAGGTCAAAGGCTTAATGCAAACTTGGTTTCCCACATATGGAGAAATAGAGTTTTAGCAATGACAAACTCTGTGACCTTTGGAAAGTTATTCATTCTAAGTTTCAGTTTCCTTATTTGCAAATAAGGATTATTGGAACTTTGTGAGGATAAGTGGAATAGTATATATAAAGATCACCACACAGGACCCAGCTATACAGAGCTGCTGCATTGCACAACCCCACCAACATGGTGCAGCCAGTCATATAAAATGCAATGTGAGCGATGCCCCCTAGAGTTGTTCAGTCAACAGCCATGCCAGCCATGGTCTAACACACCATACTTTCTCTGTCATATTAGCCATCATTATTAATTTGGAAGTTTTTATTTTTTTTCTGGCAACAGAAGAGTAGGTGGTTCAGAACAATCCTCTCTCTGATCGTAAGAAACATGTGAAAAGAAACATCAGTTTAAGGACACTGAAAAGTTACCAAGGCAGTGAGAAATCACACTGTCAGATCTCAGAGAGGAGGGAAGCCTGTTCAAGGCTGCCTCTCCCTAGAAAGATGGTTCCCCATGTGTAGGCACTGAGTAAGCATTAGTACCTGGTAACTTGTTAGAAATGCAAATTCTTTGGCTCCACCCAGATCTACTGAATCTGACCCAGAAATCTGCTTTAACAAACCATCTGGTTGATTCTGATGTACCCTAAATTCTGAGAACCATGGCCCTTCAGGCACCCGGAATCCTGAGAGCACAGCTGAGAGACTGAGAAGCTCAGCAGGAATTGTGGCAGTCTCCAGGGTCTGGGGGGGTCAAAGCTTGGAGTTCAAGGCCTGCCTAGTAAGCACCCAGGAAATTAGCTGGGATGCTGTAAGGACCACACCCAAGAAGTAAAAGTGAACTGAAAATATTGAGCCTTCACAGGGAGTTCTTATCATATCCACTTCTGATAAGATGAAGGGTCTGCAATTGCTAGTGCCCTTAACTTAGCCCCTTTCTGGTAACAATGGCCAGTCTTCTCTGGAGGAAGAAAACATCATCCAGTGTCTCAAATTTTCTCTATCGAACACTCAGTCAAAAATAAGTGACCCCTGGCTTCCATCTTACTCCTAACATCACTCACTCTGGGAAGGCAGCTGCCATATCAGAGGGATCTCAAGCAACCCTCTCGAGAGTCCCCACGCTCGGAAACTGAGTCCTTGGCCTTCTACCAACAGCTATGTGAGTGCGTCAACTTGGAAGGGGATCCCGCAGTTCCAGTCAAGCCTTGAGATGCTACAGCTCTAGATGACACCTTGAGTAGAAGCTCACGGGAACTCCCTAACTAGAACCATCCAGCTAAGCCATCCCTCAATGTCTGACTCACAGAAACTGTGTGATAATAAGCATTAATTGTGTAAAAAAAATTGAGTACTCAATAAAAAATAACTGGGCATACAAAAAGATAAGACCTAACATACAACCAAGATTTTTCTAAGTGGGCAATATAAACAAATCCATAGGTTATGGAGTATTTGGGGAGAATATTAAAATAACTGTGCTTCATTTTTCAAGAAATTATTACTGTTTCACTGTAAGTTCATGACCATCCACCTCAAATGGGTCACGAATACTGTCCAACAATGCATGTGTCCACACCTGTGTACTGGTCAACTCAATCTCTTACTTTCCATGACTGTACAGATCTCTACTCTCCTCCCGCACTCAGAGCTTCTCCTTTGTTTTCAGCCTGTGAGCTCACCCACTTCACAGAAGACATCGAGGACATCCAACAAGCATGCATTGGCCTTCTGATCTACAAACCTACATCCATGCTTCCTTCCCCCCTTTTTAAGATGGAAGAGCTATTCATCCTCCCACCTATAAAGTCAATTCTTTGGCTACACTTTGCCTCCTGTCCCCTCCCATCTCCTTAGGAACCTCACACTTACAATTAAGTCTCTTTCTTTGAGATATTCAGGCTCTTCTCAAGCAAGCCCTTCTCATTGGACTTGTTAAATCATCTTAAATCACATTTTAAAATGCTCTTCAACTTCAGTTCTACCTCTCTTTCTTTCCCTTCACACTCAAATTTCTAGAAGAATTTGTCCTAAACTTACTGTTTCCTCTTCTAAACACCTTTCACTCAGTACTCAACACACTCCAACAGGGTTTCTGTCCCATCACTCCCATGATAACACCCTTGTTAAATTCTCAGTGACTAAATTCAATGAATGAACACTTTTCAGCTCTCTTCTATCCCATCTTGGCAATATTTCACAGAGTTGAACGCAACTCTCTTCTTTAAGCCTTTCCTCCCAGCTTGCACAACATTCTCCTGGTTTTCTTCCTACCTGTGTAATTGCTTTTTGTTATTCTTTTCAGGCTCGCATCCCTTTATCTGACTATTAAATGTCAGTTTTCTGCAGATCTTGGTCTTTGTCTGATTTTTACATAAACTTTCCCCAGATAAGCTCTTCCAAGCTTACAGCTTCAATTATGTATACATGGCTTGTTTGCTAATTTATTTATCTCTAGCCCAGACTACCTATGGTCCATTCAAGACCCACACGTTCAGTTGCCTACTGGACCTCCTTGTCTGTGTCTAAGAGGCCTGATCTTAGGCTCAATGGGTCCAAAACCAAAACTCATCATCTTTCTTCCTAAGTAAGGTCTTCTCCAATAGCTTTTTCTTTCAGTAAATGCCACCCTCCCCATCCATCCTGTTATACCAGCCCTTAGGTATTATTCTTAATGTCTTCTTCACACTCATTCTACCCATAACTAAGTTTTGCCTTCTAAATAGTCTAAATATTTGTTCAGTTATCTCTTTCTGTCTATCACTGCTTAGTCCAAGCTACCATCATTTGTCTGACTTCCTGCCAGGCTGCTTTCCTATTATTCTTAAGATAAAGACCAAATTCCTTACTTAATGTGGCTTTCAAGGTTCTGAATGACTTTTCCCCTACCCATCTCTCCAACCTTATCTACATTATCTCTTTATTTCATTCTCCTCAATCCTCCTTGGACTTTTAAAATTCCCTTGTACTTGCAATACTCTCTCCCATCGCAGGGCTTTCACATGTGCTTAGAATATTCTTTCTCACTCCCTTCAACTAGTTAATGATAATTCATTCCTCAGACTGAGTATTGCTTCCTCAGAGAAGCTTTTGTTGATCTCCTCTGTTAAATCACATCCCTATAGTATCTGTTTTTATGGAAAGCAACTTTCCCTCTCTTTAGTAGCACTCAGAACAATCTGATTTTATATTTGGTTTTTTATTATAAATCATGTCTATTTTTGATGACCACTATATATTCAACACATGTTTATAGCATACATAATAGATAATAAATATTCACTGAATGACTAATCAGATAAGTAGTAGTAGTAGTTGTTGTTGTTGTTGTTGTTGTTGTTATTGTTATTATTCCAAAAACGAGAAGATTGGTTTTTCTGACACTCAAGTAAGAAACATCCCAGGAGAATTCCATATCATGGCTTTAAGTCAGCATTCAAAGTTACAAATTAATAATAAACTTCTTTTCCTTCCTATGTTGAAAACAAGTTGAGAAGTAGACACAGGAGAGAGACTTATGAAGATCAAAACATCAACTTAATTACTAATAAAGCCAAATTAGAGAGCCATGCTCCACTATTGGCCACAACTGGGTTTCTAATACATCCCCTTGGATTTGAACTTGTGTATTCCAACTGCTGGCATCACTTATGCAGGGGTAGATCAAGACCCCTGAAGCTTACTACATGGGTTAGCAGAGGTATTTACATCCAGAAGTCAAGCTGCTCCACTAGACACTGAGAAGTCAGAGAGAGGCTAAGTGGAGTATGCCTGGAACTTTCTCTCAAAGTTTCTTATTAGGTAACTCACTTTTCATGGAAAGGAAAGAGTAAGAGTGGGAAGAAAGGCGGAAATATTGCTTTGGCTGAAGCCCTCTCAAAGGAATGGAGTTTTCACTAACAAATGGAGAAAATCAATATGTAAATATTAGTGGGACCTTATTATAGCTAAAATTTTGGTTATTTAAGAAAGTGATTCAAAGTACCTTTTTTTTTCCTGGCACTAACCAGGAAATTAATGCATTCTTTCTATTATTTCCTTTGTTTTTCTTGCTCAATTGTCCTATTATTTAATGAATTATTATGGTTATGAATTAACAGTTTAAAGTTTGTTATTGAAAGAGTTTATTTCTCTGATGCACTTAGTTGCAAACACATATGATGTTCATTTCCTGAAAGTCTCTTTTATAATGAAATATGACAACATCTGCTCCTGAACTGGTTCAAAGCATTTGATTAGATATACAATGTTCAAGCATTGTTTAGGGCCCTGGAAATACAAATATGGTTGTGAAGTTAGAAATGCTTTCAGCTGCAAGTAATAGAATAGCCAAGTAACAGTGGCTTAACTATTAAAGACATTTAATTATCTCACATATAGGAAGTTGAGATGTAGTTGCATGTTGATATAGTGGTTCAACAAAGACACTAACATCCAATTTCTTCTCCTTCTGTTTACCATAGTCAATGTGTTGACTTTTCACCCTCAGTCTTGTTGCCTCTCTGGTTGCAAAATGGTCAGTATGGGTCCGAAACATCCTAATGATATTCAAGGTAGGTAGAGGTGAAAGGTTCAACATCAGTGCACTTTCTCTTCAAGCACTATGCCTTTTATCAGGAAACAAATCCTTTCTCAAAGACACCTGGCATACTTATCAGTATAGTGCCCAATGGCCACTCCTGGCTGTAACAGAAGCTGAAAAATGGGATTGAGTGTTCTGATTATCTCGGATTTAAGATTAAAGCACTATGACTGGGCATGTTACTATACTGAATAAAATAGGCATCTTATCAGTAAAAAAGAAGGGAGACATCGGATGGACAACTAACAATATCCACCATAGTACGTCTGACTCAAACCCATCCCTGAAATTGTTCACTAGACTAAAAAGCATCACAAATTCTGCTGCAGACAATAAATAGCAGAAATGGTAGAGCCAAGTCTTAGAGCCATAAGTAACAAGCTCATCTAGCATTTGCTCAAACTTGTGAGAAGGTTTCAGGGTAATAAGGACTATAGAATATCTGGGAGTAGAGAGAAGAGATTGCTGAGGAAGGCAAGATTGGCCAAGGAGTCTACATGATTGAAGGAGGCTTCAATGACAGATTGAGTAGGAGATCTAGAGAGGTAGAGCAGAGAAGTCCAAGCACAGATCAGAGCAAAGGATCAGAGATAGAACTGCGTATGGAGCTGCTTAGTGGGGGAAACGAATCCCCATGGGGGAATAAAGGGGAAAAGAGGCACAGCACTAAAGGTGGAGGATGGGAATGCCTGGCTGCCATTCTCGAGTCTATTTGTTAGGTAGAGAGGAGCCCCACACAGTTTTATTAGCAGAGCAACAAGATGATGAAAGCAGTATTTTAGAGAGATTAATTTGGTGGTAGGGAACAGAAGAGATTAGAGGGAGAGAGACAAGTTGGGAGGCTCTTGCAAGGTCCATGAGGTATTGGGAGCCTCAATGAGTGCATTATCATCAGCTGTAAAAATGGAGCAGAAAAGGTGGGTATAAGAGACAATTTAACTTCATTTAGGGATATCCCCTTATAAGTGGAAGTAACCAAACATTTAATCACCACGTTCCCCATTTCAAGCGCTCACCTGAAAAAAAAAAAGTTAGTTTTAAATAATGAAGGGAACCATCAGGGGGTTTGGCCAATAGTAATTTTTTAATTCTCAAATCATTTGCTCTTCCAGTTAGTTACTCATGGCCTGGTTTCACAGAAATGGGCTGCAGGCATTCCAGGAAATGAAACGTTATTACAGAAAGAGCCAAGACTCCTCAAATTTCACCACTCAAAGGGATCTGCATTCTCCCTCCCACGAGGAGGCATTTCCCAGGGGGGAGGGAAAGGGAGCAGGCAAAGGCCTTCCCCAGGTGGCCAGCATGGATCTGAAGAGAAATCAAAGCTTGCACAGAAGCTGAAAGCCTCACATTTCTCCCTGTACTTGGTGCCACCCTGAAAAATCCTGAGAAAGTATAGCCCTTTCAACTGAAGATTCTAGGGGTGGTTAATGCCCAAAGACACACAGCAGAATCACCACTTCCAGAAAGCCAATCACCTGCAAGGGACTGTGAGTTGGAATTTCTGTTACTTGCAGCCAAAAGCATTCCTGACACAAGAGCCTTTGCTCTCCTTCTCCCACAAATGCACACCACAGCTCAAGGGGACCTGGAGTAGAGGGCACTCCCCAGAGAGATGTTGATTTAATGCATAAATAAATTCATTACAGGCACCTTCATCATTCCTATCCCTGGGTAGTAAGTAAACTATGGGCTCTGGAGCCAGACTGCTGCCTTCAGGTTGTCACTCTGCCACTTACCAGCTCAGTAACCTGAGGCTTCTCTATGCCAGAGCCTCCTCATCTGCAAAATAGTAACAGATTCTACTTCAAAGTTATGTTTTAAAGACTCATGAGATCACGACTATGAAGTGCTTAGTTTGATGCCTGCTACAGGGTTAGCACCCAATAAATGTTAAGCACTGTATTTTTCACAGATGAGGAAACAGTAATCTAAGAAGGCTAGAGAATTGGTTCAAGGTCACACAGACAAATGCTGTGCATGCTTATTTTCACAGACATGTCTTTTCTGAGCAGAGTGTCAACAAGTCAGCAAATCTTTAAGTGACCATGAGGTTGAGTTGTGAACTAAACATTCAGAATTTATGCTCAAGGATGGGCATAGCTCTTACTTTAGTGGAATTTACTATTTGGCAGGGATGTTTAGTTTTTCATGGTCAGCCTGGCTGCACACAAGGCCGGCCTTACAGATAAAAAAGTGGCCCTAGGAAGGCCACTCTTAGCAATGCACATCAATTGGCAGCAGGGATAAAGTTAACACAACTGCTTTATATTGGCCTGAATCTTGTCTTCCTAGAGAATGGATTTGCTAGAGCTATCCATCTTTCTCCTTCCTCCTCTGCAATTCGTCTGCAGGAAAAATAGTTCCCCCTTAGGCCTTTAACTGATGACTGAAAAGTCTCCAGCCAATACTAGTCCCATGAGTGTAGCATTGCTTCTTAAAAACACCTAGAATCTTTAAAACTGCAAAAAAAAAAAAAAAAAAAAAAAAAAAAAAGAAAGAAAGAAAAAATCCCTGGGAAAGAAAATGTCTGATGTCAATGACATATATTTTTAATAAATAAATTTATATACGTCTATATAAACACGTGTGTGTGTGTGTGTGTGTGTGTATGTGTTTTACTTTTATGTCAAGTGAATTTCGTTGAACAGAGGAGTGATGTCTCCCTCCTGGGTAGCTAAGATAGTTTGGTCCTTAGGACGAAGGCAGCACTAACAGGAGCAAAAGGAAGAAGGAGGAGGCAGGAGGGGTGCCATGATACCCTGGAGGTCTGGCCTGCACTCCCCTTTATCACCGTGGAACTCGAGCCTTTCCCTCTCTCTCCAAGCCTTCACTTTGCTCTACAACTGCCACCATGCTCTGCCTCTTGGGCCACACACCACCACATAGCCAAGTGGCAGAGCAGGATACATTCTTCCCAGGAGCCCTCTTCCCCACAAACCTAAACACAAGCACAGGCCCCCTTCACCTGAAAAGTTCTACGAATCACTCAGTGGAAACATACAGGGGGATCCAAACATTCACTATGTGGGGATATCATAAAAGTCTCAGAACTTTGTAAGATGTTTACAGGCTATGGATCCCAATCTTTCCCTGATTTTGTTTCTGGAGAATGATCTCATCAACTAAATCTTCTCCTTCTGACCCCACGTTGAGTGAGGCCAACGTGCGTCCCCTCCCCCTCGTCAAAGAAGCCAGTCTCTGCCTTGTGGTCCCAGAGAAAATTTGCCTTCTGAGTATCTGCAGAATGACAACCCCTGAACCACTGTTTTTCCTGGAATGTCTGTCCCTTGGACATTTCCTCAATAGATACATCCTGGCAGGCTGGCTGCAGGAACCCCAAACGTAGCCCTGATAAGTTCATTCACAGGCAGTTTCCCATGACTTTAAAAATGTTTAAAAATATTATCATAAAATGTCTTCCTTCCCAAAAGAAATTCTTTAATGTATTTTTTAAAATTCTCTACCAGTAAACTTTCTTTACAGGTGGGCTGGCTTGAGGGAAAGGTTGGTAGGGGCCAAGGGACCAGCATGACTGGCGATCTATTCCAATGCAAAGACTAGTGCTCATGGTTGCCTCCGAGAGACATAAAATGCCTGCCTGCCAGCCGCATCTAAGTGGATTTTACCAAAGGGCAACTCACCAAACAGCCTGACTGGAGAAAAAGAGGCACTGTGGAGACATAGGCGAAGCACCTGTTCCCACCTTTGGGAAAGCAATCACCTGGTTGGCCGCGGAGATGTGATACATGCCAACCCTTCCTGTCAATGGCTACGCCGGGGTCGGAAACATGAGCTGCCACTGAGCCTGCCTCCAGGTTGCCAAATGCCTGCACCTGACAAGCAACCGGGGGCGAGTCCTTCCAACAGCCAGCCAGAGCAAAAAGGAGAGACTGCATTTGAGAACAAGCCCTGGCCAGGTTAGCCCTTTGAAACAAGAACCTGGGAAATCACTCCTGCCTGTGAGAGACAGAAAGACAGATTTCTGGGCCCACAGGCTCTGCTGTGGGGTCTAAAGGTCTCCTACCATTGTGATTCTGCAACACCTCTGCCAGCATTGGAAAAAATTACATTTGAGAAAAATGGGCACAATAAAATCACAATGTGTGCCTTTAAGGAAGAGTCCCCCAGATAAGGGTTGCTAAAGTTCCAAATATATAGCCCATAAAACAGAGGATATTTGTACCGTGGCTGAGGTTCAACATTGATCACCACTAAATGATCATCACTAACAAATCAACATGTGACATTCGCCAGAAGGCCTATTGGATGTTAAAAGAAATTCAAAAATCCCAGGAAACAGTCCCTTGATGAGCCAACAGTTTAATTTAGAGTGTCACTCACAGGAAATAGACAATAGCATTATTAAAATTGCAATAATGTAGCAACTTGTGATTCATTCATATTTCACATTAGATGCCCCCCTCCTTCAAACTAATGTTAACTACTATCAGGAAAATGTACAATAATAACCATTTATTGAGCATTTTCAGTGTGCCAGGGCACAGTGCCATGAGCTTTAAAAGCATTCTGTGACTTAACTCTAATAGTGAACACAAATAAAACTTTCTATGTGCCAGACATTGTTGTACACATTTTATATTTATTACCTTATTTCTCACAAAAACCCCATGAGGTAAGTACTATTATTATCATCACATTTTACAGATAAGTAAACTGAGGCACAGTGAGGTTAAACAATTTGCCCAAGGTTATATGTCTAATTAAGAGGCAGGGCAAAAATTCAACACTCATGCAGTCTGTTCCAAAGTTCATGCTCTCAACTCTTGCCTCATAATTGTATCTTCAAGATAACCTCCATGAAATATATGTTGCAATTACTCTCTTTTATAAGCAAGGAAATTGAGGTTTAGAATGATTAAGTAATTTCTCTAATTGCACAGCCAGGAAGTGGCAGAGCCTGGAGCAAAACTCAGGCCTTTTTGGAACCAAAGCCTAGGGGCCATAGTTTTATGTTATTTCTTGTGTCCATTGTGGTTCATTGGCTGTGAGTATATAATCATTCTTCCTCCTTGGATATCAGGTCAATATATCTGAATGGCTATTCGGTGCTAGACACTGTGCTGCCAAAAATTAGATGGCCCCTCCCTTCAAGGGCCTTATGCTTTAGTTGCAGAAGTGTTGATGCTGAAGCTGTCATTCAAGTTTAAGGAGAGGCTGAAAGAATGACCTCTTCCGTATGGTCTTTGTCACCCACAAAGACTCCTTGTGGTTGGTGGGTGTAAAGAAAAACATCGATAGTGTTCCTTACTCAATCGAAAGTATATCTCATAATGATGTTAGCTACGAAAGTCTCTAAGTATCTCGTGTTGCTTGAAGCTACTGGGAACATATTTCTGTGGTGGTCTCACTTCCTCTGCCCATTCTGAGCGATGGTCCTTCCACGTCTCCCCACTCTGGACTTTATGGTTATGGCTGCTACAGGCCATCTAGTTGTGCTGAGTAAAGCATCACTTCTAGAAGTGCCCGTGGTCAAGGTCCTCAACAACAGTACTGAGGGACATTGACAAAACATCTAAGGACACCAATAGCATCTCCTTTGTAACCTCAAGAATAACCTTCCTGAATCTGCCACTTACGGGCCACGTGATCTCTGGTTACTCAATTTCTGTGTGTTTCAGTGTCCTCTCGTATCATGTGGATAACCATAGGATCTTTCACCAGAGTTTTTGTGAAGATTAAATAAGCTAATACGTGAAAAGCACTTAAAACAGTGCCTGGAGGGTTGATGCTCAATAGATGTTGCTGTTGCTATTGTTTCTCCTCCTCCTCCTTCTTTTTCTACTTCTCCTTTTTCCTTCTTTTCTTTCTCCTCCTCTTCTTCCTCCTCCTTCCTCTTGTTTTTATTATTATTATTATTTATTATAATCAAATTCAGTGTTTTCTAGGAGTCTCCTTTTTCTTAAGGGTTGATAATACACTAGTAGGTCTGTCTGTCAAGTGGAGAAGGAGAAAGAACATGCTGGTCCTCTTTATTGTCATCAACTTTTGGCAAATTTGAGCAGATTTCAATTTTTAAAAATTCTTATATTCTTCATTGTCTAAGTAATCATTGGTCTGAATAGAATTTGGACTTTATTTCACAACACCTCAGTAGTGTAAATGGGTCTAAAAGGACTCCTGAACTGCAGAATTTGTTTTGTGTAAGTACAATCTTTAACAAAAGAGAGAGAGAGAAACACGAGCTTGCCAAAAGCAAAATAATAAAATAAATGGTTTGTCTTTCATTTAAAACTCTAGATTCCCAGGAATCTTCTGAAATCAAGAAAAAATTGGGTTGAGAAGGTGTGTTACTGTTGGCATTGTTGAGTGTGTCGATGCATTTTGGAGATGATCAGAAAAGGTTAAAGTCACTCAGTAGCATCTACCAATCTCTGTTCAAGTGCAAGCAAGTGTTCAAAATTAGCTGCGATCCAGTTTTGAATTAGATATTTGTCCTTGATCCTCTCACTAAAGTCTTTGGCTCTGGTCACACCGTTTTTCCTGAAAAGCCTCTGGTTCTTATTGACCTGCACTGACTTTAACTATTACTTCATCCCCCGTGACTCCAGGCTGTGTTCTACACCACAACCCCGTTGTTTCACATCAAGAAAAATGTTCACTACTGTCACAACCTGTGGTGAGACAGAAGATGAACATCATCTTGATATGACAGCACCTGATAAAGCGGCCATTGACATGTATCAGTACTAGAAAAGTAGCAAACGCATGATGGTTGTGGTTCTTTTGCTTTCTAAATTAATTGACTGGCGTGAAGGATGACAATATTGGACTGCAAATCAAAAGAAGGTATCTCTAAGAGGTAACAGCACAGCTTCTGATAACAGGGAAGCTCAAAGGGAAATAAAGGACAAACCTCCAGGAGGTCAGCATGAGCCTTACTGAGTGTAACTCAGTGAAGAAACCAAAGACAGAAAGGAGGGAGAGAAGAAGAATCAATCATTTATCGATAGCTCAGTAACAAATTAGCCCAGGATTTAGTGACTTAAAAAAACAGGTTTGGAACTACTGTGTGGCTAGTGATCATGCACTTACATGACACTGAGAGTGTGTGTCTTCTTAAATGTGGTGCCCTAAGCTTGCCTCACTCTCAACTTGGCTCTCAAACACAACAAAATATATCGATAATCTCTCACAGTTTCACTGGAAGAAGCTCAAGCTAGATGGCTTTAGCTCAGGGTCTCTCATGAAGTTTCAGCCAAGATGTCAGTTGGAATTGCAGTTATCTGAAGGCTTGACTGGGGCTGGAAGAGCTGCTTCCACAGTGGCTCACTCCCACTGCTGGCAGGTTGGCGATGGCCGTTGGCAGGAGGCCTCCTTAGTCTCCACGTGGGCTTCTCCATAAGCTGCTTGGATGACCTCATGGCACGGCAGCCAACGTCTCCCTAGACCAAGTGAGCCAAGAAGAAGGAAGGTGGGAACCACAAGGTCCTTCATCAGCTCCACTCAGAAGTTGCACACCATCATTTCCACCATATTCTATTGGTATCACAGACCAACCCTGATGCAATGTAGGAGGGGATTACACAAAGGTTTGAATAATGGATTGCTGGCAGCCATTTTGAAGGCTGCCTACTTTACAAAGAAAGAGGAGGAAGAGAGAAAGGGGAAGAAAAATGCTTAACTGAGCATCTGTCTTTTTAAGGATGGCTTTGGCTTGAACTTTTGGATAAAGGTTAAGTCAAAATAGCAAATTTTAGAGGAGAACTAGGACTGAGTGTATTATTGGATAATCGAACTCCAGCTCCTAACTCAGCAGCTGTTACATGTGTGGGGAGTGCTGGTTAGTGGGAAGGCTGAGCACAAGGACTTCAACCTAGACACAGACTTTCCATTGAATATGTCCATCTAGGAAGACTGCCAGTCCATAAAATCCCGGCTAGTGAGGTACTAAATGATTTGGGCAGTAGAGGGGATATCATAACTTCTGTTAAAAGATAACTTATTCTATTAGTGTTGCTTTGTTCGCAAGCTCAAGAGCTTTACTTATTCCCGAGGAATCTGTGCTTAAGTCCAATCTTTGTGATTGAATGACATCCATGTTCTTCGCTTGAGTTACACACAAAGTTGCCACAAATAAGGACCACAAAACTTTCTATTCCCCAAAAGATGGATGTGATTATTTCTAAGAAGAAGCCCTTTTTGATCTTCTTCAATTCGACATTGATTTTCTTTCTATCAGAATAGAGAGCACAAGGCAAGCAGATCATCCTACCGTCTTCATTGTGGGGTCAACCTCTCTCCCTCAAACACGGAACTTCCCAGGAACTGTATCATACCTTCTGCCCAACGATGACCCTGAAGTTAATACATGGATCTTTTTTTTCACCCAAGAGTGCAGTGATTTTTTTTTAATGTGGAGAATGCAGTGCCCCAGGGACTTTATTCCTAAAGATTCACTACATCTCCAACTCCTGCTCTCTCTCCTCTGCTGAGTGGTCCCTAGCTATCCTGACAGGGGATCTGCCCTCACACCCAGCTGTCCCCCGGCTGATGCCTCCTGTAAGACCTCCACAAGAATGAAGGGAATGTGTCTGTCTTCAACGCCGAGACTGTCCATCAGAACTAAGAGTCAGTGTGCAGATGCCCTTCCCTGCTCTTTTGTCCCTGCATCTTATCATGGCTTTCCAGCAGGGCCTTTGCTTTCCACACCTCACTGGGGGTGTGTGGGCTACTTTTTCGCTTGCATCTCTGTTTGCAAAGATATGTATCCAATTCCGCACACAATGAAAGAATGACAACAACGTGAATTACAAATGTTATGATGCATTATGCTTTGATTAAATAAGAAATGTGATCGGCTGAGCCCAAAAGGATAGAACTAGAATCCCGTCAAGAGAAAAGATGAATGAACAGAACTACAGTGACATCTGCTGGTCCCTCCCTCCCATAGAGTTGTTGGTTTAGGTGTCACCAGAAGAGTGGGTGGTGGAAGGAAATAATCATGATGACAATCTCATGCTATAAAAACAATCCTTTGAATGTGCTTCTATGTAAAGATGTATTCAGTTCAACTGTTTTAATTGGTATGTCGTGAATGAGAAAACAAAAGCCTTTGGAATAGAAGGTGAAAATTATTTAGTCTGCAGTTGCTCATAACAGCAATGGAAAAGCCCACTTGTGCCTTCACTTTAGCACATGCTCACCCACGCGCCACAGCAGATTGGCGTGTCCGTCTGGAGAAGAAGGAAAGTATGCAAACAAAAAGGTTCTACTCAGAAGTATTACTGAGTCTTAAAATCCTGGCTTCCTCTTCAGAATTCCAGGAGATGCTGAGGTTCCAGGGGACACGAATGACCCTCCCCACCCGGGATGTACATCTTGAAGGGTTTCTCTGTTAAAAAAAAGTCCACTGTTGCAGGTCTGAGGCACATTAGAAAAACATAAAGATGTAATCAGGCACTCCTTGGGGTCTGGGGCTTCAAGGGATCAGTAAACTTTGTCACCCTGTTGGCTTCTGCTCAGGCAAATCTTCAATTATCAATGTTCGCTGCCCTCTATGCCAAAAAAATGAAATGAGATCTGCTCTGAGGTCCAGCATCCTGAGCACAAAATGCCCAAAGCTGCCTCCCTGGAGCCTAAGAAGTCTCAGCAAAGCATTCCCTTGAGGATTTCTCACCAGTGTCTTTTGCAGAAAGGGCAGGGGTTTTGTTGGATCCCCAAAGCTGTGTCACAAAGGGAGCCATCATCTGGACTCTGGATAATGACCGTTCTGTTTTCAATGAAATACAAACCTACATGGATATCTTTTTCCTAAGCACTGCCCTAAATGCTTTCAGTGTATGGTGTCTGTAACAATAGGTTATAAAGCTCTGCTAACAGCCTTACTTACCCAAAAAAAAAAAATTAGTAGCGATTATGTTTTTCAGAAATTATCAAAATGATTTTAAAGTGGTCTGCATGTACCTTAGCTTTGGGGGCTGTGCGACAAAAGATGAGCACTGCATTAGGAACAAAGGAACTTTTCACTTCCGTCTCATGCTTGGGCTGTGGGGCTGCTCTGAGTGGGGAGGCACGGCTGGCATCTTGCTGTGCTGAAAGCATCCTTATCCCACATCTGAATAAAGGGCAAAGAGGCCCCCGTCCAGGCAGCATGTGGGGATGCGCACGTCTAACAATAACCATATATTGTGTGGAAGTGCAAGTGTGGACAGTCTGCACTTCTTGGAAGCTGAGCTGTGTTACAGCTATCTGGGTTTCTTTTAACGACTCTGAGGGACAATGCATCACCTACAAGTCTCAAGCACATTCGATAAAACATCTTGGAGTCGGTGCCTGTGGAATTCATTTTCCAGAGACAGCCATGCTTGGGGATTTGATTTCTAAGGTTTTTTTTCTTTCTTTCTTTCTTTCTTTTTTTTTTTTTTTTCTGTTTTGTGTGTATGTTTAAACTGCAAAGCTACTTTTTTCCCCTCTATCATCTTTCAGCCCTCGTTGAGTCTGCACAATTCATCATTGTTTCAGCAGGTTTTCTACAAGGGAAGACTACTAAACTAATTGATTATTAATTGATTATCATAATAGTCACATTCTATTTGCCATGATTCCTGAAAGCAAGGTATGCCCCGGGTAGTTCTCAATAGTCAGGGATTTGCAGACCCAGAGCCAGGCTGGGGCATCCCCAGGGACCCATCCATCTGGCTCTGACAGTGCCACATCCATTACTCCCACAAATAATGTTAGGGGAGGTAGTATTGGGTGGAATTGAGAGTATCGTTTCCTGTAGTTTCTTCCATTTGCAAGAAGTCGAGCACTTCTTTTTTCTGAATATCTCTGGCATGATGCCTGTTTGTGAGAAGAGGAGGAGGATTTTCCAGGATCCTTCTCTGCCTTCCTGAGGCCACTGACTCCAGGCCCTCCAGGCTCAGTGGACTGTGGCCCTAGTCCTGTCTCCTGACACATGGTTCAGCTTGTGACTCAAACTCTCTTGCTATTAAAGGGTGACATTGTCACGTGCATTTGTGCAGCCCTGCACTGGGTCATTGAAAGCCCTTTCTTGGGTGCCCTTCATGCCTTAGCCCTTTGCTCAGGCCCTGGGGACACAATAGTTAGTGCACAAGGGGTGCCCTCTGGCCAGTGGGGCAGAAAGACAGTTACCTCGACTAGGACAATAGGGTATCATGTGTGCTGTGGCAGCACAGAAAAGTGAGGCAGGAGTCAGGAAAGCTTCCCAGAGAAAGGGACATTCGAGCTGAGTTTACGAGGATGTGGAATTAACTGGGTAAGGAAGGGAAAGTACATTCCAGGCAAAGGGAGCAGAATGGAGGAATGAAACCACAGCCAAGTTCAAATAAACAGTTGTTCCCTGGTGGCTGGAAGGAAGGTGCATGTATGTGGGGTCCGGCAATGACGAGGGACGCATCAGGAAACGGAGAACCTCTGTATGTGGGGCTTGTTGGTCCTCAAAGGCATATCTTCTTGTCCTGATTTATTTAATATTTGCTGAGCACCTGCTATACAGGGGATGGTTCTCCATGCTTGGCAGGATTGAGAGGAAAGTCGTCTCTGCTCTCAATAACAAACACACAGCAAGTGCCCACTGCAGACCAGACCATCTGTCCTTTTGCTGTTCTACTGAATCCTCACAAATCTGCAAAGTAGGTACTATCATCCCAGTTTTACAGATGAGGAAACCAGAGCACTGAGAGGTAAAAATGACTTGTCCAAGATCAAACATGTGGTTTGCAACACAGCTGGACTAGAACTGCAAAGACGTCACAAGAAGCTCATGATTCAGTTTCCAGTAACACAAAACCATACAGAAAAGAGAGGAGCCTGGGGAGAGGGATGTAAACATTTGGGGTGGTACTCCCCCTTTTCAGCCAACATATCCCCTTGCACCATAAAGGAGCCCTGAGCCCAGAATTTCTGGAAATCCCTATGTGGATTCTGCAGGCAGGAGAGCTCCACAGAGATGGCTTCTTTTCCTGTTGCCTTTTCTCCCCAACCCCAAGCCTCCCTGCCTTTGAAACACCTCCTCCTCTCCTGATGAAGCCCCTGATTCTGAACCCTCAGCCACTAGACAAGGTGTAAGTCTCCTCTTGGATCTTCCCCATGGCCTCTGGCATGGGTAGCAATTCCCACCAATTCCCACTTTAGACATTTTTCAAGCCAGGCAGAGAGAAGCAGACAGATTCATAGCTAGGAGGAGAAAAAGAGAGAGAATACTGGGATGATTCTCAACACAGGGCCGTGGTTTCCTTTATAGAACTCTTGTTCGTATCAATTGTACTTGATTACTTTCCAAAATATTAAAAATCCCTAAGTAAACATCTTGTCCTGTTAAGGTCAGTCTCCTGCCAGTAGCTCTCATCAGGCTTATAAATTCTACTTTTATCTCCTCCACCCTGCTACCTACTGTTCTCTCAACCTGACACCATAAGTTCCAATAACCAGTTACCCAATTCCTGGGTCATGGTCTCCCCCACAACAAAGAGAGAAGTGTAGTCTCACTAATACAGAAAGCAAAGAAAAAGAAAGAATAAACATGGACTTCTTAAAACAACTAAAAGTGGCAAAGTCTGCTTAGAAATAGAATGTTTATAGAGAATTTGTTAAGAAACAGCACGCTTCAATGTATGTTGAAATGTAATGAACATACGGTAAAAATCCAAGGAAAAGAAAGCCATGGGAACAGTCTTTGAAAGGGTTGAGCTAGTATGCAGGGAGTATGGCTGGATGTTTCTAGAACACTGTAGATCCTACTCGTTTATGCCTGCATTCCTCTGGCAACGTTTCCTGGTGGCTGATCTTTTCACCCTGAACCCAAATGGCCAAGGTCAACCCTTAACACCTTGTCAGGGGCTCCACTGTTTCAGCTAGTGTGTTGTGTGTTTGCTCATTGCCTCTTTGGTCTTTGAGTTCTCCAGAAGTCACATAACATTGTATTTCTGAATCTGTAATACTTCACATCACAGGCAGAAATAGAAAAGGAAGATGCTGAAGGGAACATGAAGGGAGAAAAAGGAGACTTTGTCAGGAGTTTTAAACTTTCTTATTGAGTTAGAAGGAGCCCCTGGGAGAAGACGCTTTTAGATGTTTGGTCCTTCTGGGCGCACTGTTGCCATAGAGAAGAAAGAGCGTGATGGTTTAAAAGTGGTCGGGACACGCAAGGGGCTCAAAGGGATGACTGTAGGAAGGTGTCTGTCTCACAATTGCTCTTTTATGTGGGCATTAAGGCTGTGACCGATATTGTCATCATTTACAGGATATATTTCTTTCAGAAAAGCATGAGAAATCTTGGCTTTTGACTGTATAAAGGAGAAAACTTCCAGCTTTTACCTAAAATCCTTTATCCCATGATTCATAGCATTAAGAAAAGGATTTAGGCACTTAAAGGAAGGAATTTCAAATTCGTGCTGTACTCCTGCTTTGCTCTGTAAATGGGCAGGTTTTCCTTTGCTGGTTTTACAATTCTTATCATTTCCAGCCAGAGCACAAATGTTGGGGAATTTCATAAATACACAGGTAGTGAAAGCATTTGTGGCATTGCTCTATTAAGTCATCCAAATGTTAGACAAGACATTCTAATGTAGGAATCCTGACTTTTAGAACAAAAGACCCCAAGGTGGTTGGAGGCATTGACAGTGACCAGGAGAAAATGAGATGAATAAATAATCTCCTCTGGTTAATTAATTGTCCAAGGAGACAGTGTCAGTAGCTTCCCTTGCGTCCCCTCCCCTACCACAAGCGTCAGAGAGTCAGTGGAAAGGCTAATGTGAGATGGATTAGCAACTTGTGAACATCAGTGGGGCTGCCTCAAAGTTTGCCCAGCTTAGCACTTACCAAGATACCTCTTATGGGCTGAATTGCATCCCCCCCAAATTTATATACTGAAACTCTACCCCCAGTGCCTCAGAATGTGACTATTTTTGGAAATAAGCCCCCTAAAGAGATAACTAATTTAAAATGAGGTCATTAGGGTCAACCTGACCTGTGTCCTCCTAAGAAGAGGACACAGACACACACACGGGGAAGATCCTGTGAAGACACTGGGAAAAGATGGCCATCTGCAAGCAAAGGAGAGAAGCCTCAGAAGAAACCACCCTTTTGATACCTTGATCTTGGACTTCCAGCCTCCAGAATTATGAGAAAACAAATTTCTGTTGTTTAAGCCACCCAGTGTGCAGTACTTTATTATAGCATCCCAGGAAAACTAATAAAGTGCTTATAATAGTCTGTTAAGTGAAAAAAAATGAATCAGTCTATCAGTGATGACTCTTAGGAAAGCTGAAATCTGCAGACATTATGGTGAGTATGGCCAAGGGTCTGGCATTAGTTCTTGAGCTCATGACTCAGATAACCTCAGGCAAGTTTGCAAATCTCTCTGCGTACCAGATCCCTCTTTGGTGAAATGAGGATAATGATATTTTATTATACACTATGTATTTACCAAAGAAGTCCTCTGATATGTACTTGGTATATAAAGATAAATGCCACTGTCCTGTTCTGGTCATGTTTATGGAGACTCTAATTAAAAGGAGAGAGATGCTCATAAATGAATAATTTCAACACAATGGGATACCTGCTCCAATAGAAATATGTACATGCTTCCAGAATCATGTGCGTGTGTTATGGTTACATCAGATTAACTTTTAAGAGTGAAGTTAGGAAAAACTTCACAAAGGTAATTCTTGGACAGGGTCTTAAAGTTCAAGTTCAGATGGCAAGAAAATCAGACATGAGGGCTTTGGGATAAAGAAGCATGTGCAAGGGCAAAACAGGCTGAAAGAACGGTAGGTAGTTAGGTGTGACTGGAGAGCATTACCAAAATTGGCAGAACATGAGGCAGGAAAGCTACGTTGGTCCTGAATACCTAAACAAGCTGTCTTGGCTTTATTCTATTAGACACTAGGGATCAGAGAAGGTTTTTAGGCAAGAGAGTGAGATGAAGAGATCTATCTTTTGGAAAGCATAACTTGAAGGCAGGGTGGTAAATGGATGTGATGGGAAACATTTGGAAACAGATGCCAAGTAGGTATGCTATTGCCATAGTTCATGTACTTGAAAGACCGTGGGGTGTTGGGAGGATTGAATTGGATAACCTATGTGAACTCACTCTTTAAATAATAATATTAATAATTGTGATTTTTTGAGAGTGAGAAGATTTAAGAACTGAGCTTCTCATAATACGTGCCAATGCTAATTAAATTTTCAGAGCAGTTGTGAAAATTAGTTAATATTATAATAAGCATGTGATACCACATAAATTTCTTAGTTGCAAATTCCTTAACATTAAAATAACCACTCACTTTGATGAAACAGCCAATAAATTAGAAGAAAGAAGTAGAGAATTTCACCAAAATGGTCTTTTTTTTGGTGGCAACAAGTCTCTGCACATTTAGCAGAATAAACCAAGGGTTTAAATTCCACAGGTATTGGTATTGAAATTCCATAGACTATGAAATATAAATAACAGTATGTTTTAGAAACTGGGTAATTTACTTTCTTCACCAACATGTTCCCCTCTTTCTCTGCATGCCTTACCCTAACTGCCTAGCAGAATTACCTGCTGCCTCCTCTGTGTTCCCAAAGCCTTTTGTTTCATATTGCACACATCACATTGTGGGAAGGGATATACATAAGCCTCTGTCTCCATTGCTAGATCACAAACTCCTTGTCTTCTTCATCTTTGGCTCCCCAAAGCCTAGCACAGGGCCTGCCTGGCCACAGCAGATGCTTGATATTTAGTCACTGAATTTCTTTAAGGTTACTCCCAGGATGGTGTGTGTGTGTGTGTGTGTGTGTGTGTGCGCGCGTGTGTGCATGTGTTTCTGCTATAAACTCAAAGGGAAAAGTGATAAAGTGATGTGGATTCCACTTGATGGCCTGTTCTATAAAGTAGTTCTCTTTGTAATGTAAAACCCCAGTGAAGGAACTGACACATGCCAGTGTAAGTACACATGCCAAAGCTCTGTCTCAGCAGCCAGCTTTGGTGAGCTCAGCTCTCTTTGAATGCATGTGTCTGATTCATAAGTGCTTGTCCTGCTTCATTGCCCTAGTTCACATCACGTTTATTTGTTTGACTTATGCAGGACTAGTGTGTATACATCTCCCATACAGGATCTCATTATACCAAGGCAGAAAGCAGCTTAATGCACACTTTGTACTTTTGACACCTAGATAATCCAGTTATCATCTTGACATGGAAATTGGGATGTCTTTGTTCTAGTGGCCTGATATACTCAAGTTAGAATACATACATCAACGATTTCAAAACACTATGTGTTCTACAAATATCAAATCTTCTTCACTGCATTTCAAACAATGTAGTCGAGATGGTTCATTATACAAGGATAGGGAAATAAATTCACTTTTTTTCTCTTTGCTTTTCTTTTGTTGACTAAGGAAGCATCAATAAAAAGGCCAGGTGCTCTGTAGTTGACGTTTTCATGGACAGCACACGTACTCAGCACTCAGACTTGCTGTCATTTACTATCTTTCCCCTTGGATGTTAATAAAGCAATAGGATACTTTTTAAAGTGTCTTTTTTTTCTTCCCCTTCCTTAAATCATACTTAATATTGAGATATCTTAGAAAAGCTTTTTATTTCAACAATCGCTTCCTTTTTTTTGAGATCTTATCACTTGCGATGTGTCATCCTAGGTACTTTAAACTCTCCCTATAATCCTCACCAGCCCTACAAGGTAAGTATTATTATTTCTCTCCTATTTACAGATACAGAAGTCGAAGAAAAAGTCACTCTGCACCATTAGTGGGATGGAGTTAAGAGCCTGTGTCTCTCTGACCTGAGTCTGGCTTTACACACTGTACTGCACCGTCTCGGTCTTTTGAGGTGGCGCACAATCCTCTGCTAACTTCAGTCTGAAGTTAGAATTGTAACTGAAAGTCTGCAATCATTTCCAGCATGAATTGGGAACTCCATATACGTCAATGAATGACTAATATAGTGCTAATCACTAACTGTAGGTCCACAGGGGAAGATTCAGAAATAGCAGAGATAAGAATATTTTTGCACCTGTATAACAATAGCATCAACAGCGGTAATAAAGATAATAACATTTAGTTCACTTGTGGAGAAAATGTTATAAACTAATCTCAGTGCAGGCGATAAAACGAAGGCAGTTGGTGGGTCTGAGGTAGCAGCTTCAGTACACTCACTTGGCAGTATGCTATGGCCCAACGAAGATTCGTGAGACTTCCCGAGCAATATCCAAGGGATGATGACAAAATGTTGGATAAATCATTCCAAAGCTATTACAGAGAGACTCACTCTGCCATATGGAAAAAACGGTTAGGGAACAATTAACTTCAACAATGTATATTGCTCCTGGAAACGAAACTGGGTTAAGGCACTACGACAAGGCTGACTGCAACCTCTATAAATTAGTGCGCAATAATGGGCATAGTCTGAAACCATAAAAACTTTCAAAAATAGAATAATTGCAAGCCATGAAATTATTTATAAAAGGAGCAACAACAAATTCTAAAGTAGACACACCCAGCCCTCTTCCCTACTTAATTTGCCATATTTATAGATTAAATAAAGCAAATGTTTGATGGGTGTGAAGGCTCCAGTGTAGTGAACCAAGATAGAGTAATAGGCATTAAAATTATTGCAAGTGTTTAATCCAAGAAACCTTGTTTATGAAGTGCAGAAGATGTAAAACAAGTGAGCATGAATGGAGACACAGTGCTTACATTGCTGTGTGCTACCAACAGACATAAAAAAGCTACTAAGATTATAAATCATCAACCAGCTTTCAAATGCAAGTAAATAGTGGAATTAACACAGAGCTCAGTGGAGACCATAAACCAGGTTAAGTAGACACAAAATTTAAAAACACAACATATAGTGAGATAGAGCCATAGTCACAAACCAACAATTTCTGGATTAAAGACCAATAGTTTGCTACATACTCCAATCCAAAAAGAGAATGGGATCCTGGGCATGACCAGATAAAGAGGCAAAGGGCCAGAAGAGGAAGGCAGGCATGTTTTGAAGAGCAACCCAGGTAGCTATGCAGCTGCAGGTGTGATAAAACAAGTGTACGT
Source organism: Camelus bactrianus (assembly GCF_048773025.1). Lineage (NCBI taxonomy): Eukaryota > Metazoa > Chordata > Mammalia > Artiodactyla > Camelidae > Camelus > Camelus bactrianus. The sequence goes on along the minus strand of NC_133562.1, from coordinate 10,230,629 downwards.
TATACTTTAGGGACAATTCAGAAAATGATGCCACTGGATTTCTATTCCAACAACAAATTATCATAAGGATTTGCACATACACATGAAGATTCAGTCAATATAATGATTACACACAACCTTCCTAAGAATTTTAATCATTATTTTTAAGATGTCTTGGTTACTTAAGTGCTTTCATATGTTTAATATAACTTTATTTTTATAGTAATTGCAACTTTTGTTCATAACACCATATAGCAGACGAGAAAATGGAAGCTCAGGAGCAGTGAAATAACATGTCTAGGATAACACAGAATGTCAGTGGTAGAACCAGGATTAGAACACAATTTCTGACTGGTACAGCTTTTACTTCCTGTGGAATCAGCCCATCAAGTTTGAAAGTGGTCTGAAATGTAAAATACCAGTTGATTATAAGAAAAATACGTATCCAAGTTGGGAGATACATTTAAATCCCATTAAACTAACTAAAAAATTCATGAGCAATGCATGGATAATTTGTTTCTTATTAAAACATTAAACTTGTAGAGAATATTTAGCTGTTCAAATGTCAAGTAACAGGATAGCTATAGGAAGTTAATTAGGTACCAATTCATTGCTAAAGATACTTAATTGACATTTAATAAGCATATTAAATACCAATTAACCAACTATATTTAGTGCTAACTATATTTAGTCAAAGCTGTTCTGTTAATTGCTTGCTCAGTGCCTCAGTATCTATGGTCAATAGATTATAACCCAATTAACTATATACATTAATGTGTTTGCATATATGTCTCCCCAGTGGGGAGTGCTGCCCAGATGCCCATGTGTGGGGTTAACCATCATCACCCATCTTGGTGAAGAAAACACCATCCAGCAAGCTGCTCCAACTTATGGAAGACCCTCTATAAGAAAAAAAAGTCAGCCAGATCTGATGACAAAGATACAGCACTCTCCTGTCACTGCTGAACTCAAGACATGGAGGAATTAACAGGTGCTGGTAACAGGGGGGCACCGGGCTCTTTGAGGCAGAGCTCAAACTCCTTTGAGCCCTCTGCAGAGGAACTTTCTCGATTCACAGAAGCCACAGCTATGGTGTTTCACGAAGACCATTTTTATTACCATCTACAGGAGGGAGGAACATACTAATAGTGATAATTGCCTCCAGGATCTCATGAATTTCCAGGGCTCAAAAGATCCTGGGCAGCATTATTTTGGACTGCTCACTGAATAATGTTGTCAGTCACATGCTGTGGGACCTGTATTGTGTATTCTGGTCACAACGCGTTCCTGCAGACATGATGCTTCTCACAATAGAGAAGAGGCACGTGAAAAGGGATCAGGGACCAGAGCACATTAACCTTGGTCACTTTTCCCTGACCCCATGAAGGCATTTAACGTGTCTGCAGATCCCAATGACACTGGGACTCCTTCCAGAGATTTGAATAAGGAGAGGTGCGGGACAGTGGTGTGAATCATTCCTAAGGGTTGAAGGGCAAGGCTGGCAGTCACTTGCCAGGCAAGAGTGTATTCTTGCAAGCAACATGTACCTAAACTAGCCTAGTCTCAACATGGCGAGATCGTGTAATAAACATTTCCTAAATGAAGATTAATTAATATTTTGGAAGTCAATCCAATCTTAAAATTTGGGGGGAACATTTTCCATTATTAAAATAATCAAGTTGTTGCACCTAGTATGACCACTGCGCTTGGCCAGAGCCAATTTCCGGGGGTGTGAACATTTAGTGGTAAGGTCTACGTGATCATATTTGCTACGCAATCCAGAAAAGTCAGTCACTTGAACAATGAGTCAAGCAATTAGTTTTGGGAGTTCACAATTTATGGGAAGAACTTTTCCAAGGGCAGTCTGAAATCTGAAGTCCAGGAAAAGCTGAGTCAGGAACTGACGACATTACAGCTGTGGGAGACAGGAGTCAGTGGACAGGAATAACCAACATTATTCCAGGAACACCTTTTTCAGTGTCTCGGATGGATGACAACCCTGCAGCTTTTGTCTGAGATTGTCTTCAAGTACTGTTGCTCCATCTCTATAGGTACAACCAAAAGAAATTCCCTAAAATAACTACAATTCAAACATCTTAAGTCTGGAGGAATAAAACTAAATTGTGGTAAGACTGTATTTCTAGAACAGAATATATAGTAAGGCATGCAAAATAGCAAGAGTAATAATTTCAAGTACAAACAATTACACATATACTAGATGTGATTATAAAATGATATGAGTGGCTATAAACAAAGATCATGAATGTATTAATTAGATACTACATTGAGGGAGTGCCTAGACACAGTGACCCCGGTTGACTTGTTTTTTCTCCCAGCTGACCTGTCCTTTTGTTCCCCACGTAAGCAAGGATTTTGAGTATTTCATGCCAGAGGTCCATCAGTGAGTATCGGCGGGACTGCATCTGTGTGTGGCAGGAAGGGCCAGAGGGAGGGGGCAAATATCTCCCTCCTTCGAAAATGGCATTGGGCTCTGATGAGAATCTTCCCATCATCTTGAGACTTGGCAGTGTACTAATATGTAACACTGTTAAAAGTGTCCCAGGGCGGGTCAAGTAATGCGATTTACCTCATTTGGCTTTTGCATCGAATTTTCCATTGGAAAGACTTGTGCACTTTGCATGTTTTCAGTTAATGAAGGATTGCAGTGTGCCTGTGAGCTTTGTTTGAGGATGCCATGAAATGGGGGAGAAAATTAGTATCCGGAGGGAGATCATTGTTGCCCTGAATAAGTTTGATCAATGAGAGAAAGGAATAAAGAGATTGTATGTAAAATTTAAATTCTTCAGTATGAGGTGCTCTTGGGTAAGCAAAACACTCAAGCCAAGGTTAGTAATGAATTAGTTAACACAACAGAAGAAGACAGCCTGACTCTACAGACTGAGCCAGCATTTCAATTTTCAGCTCAGTAGGCAGTGGAAGTGCAGCTGACGAGGGTCCTTGGTATAAATCATAAATTCCAGGATATTGTACGATAGCCTTCTAGGTAAACCACAGTTGACATATAGATTTGAGGTTCAGAATCTAGTGATGGTGTTTAAAGGGAAAAGAAAGACAGAGCTATATTGGTGGGTAAGAAGAATGCAGGAAATTCAAGATAATGAATTAAATTTTCTTCTGATGGAAGAGAAATGGACAAAATGGGATTCCATGTTTGGTTCTAAAAGTTGGCAATTAAGAAGCATTAAGTACTAAACTTGATATGTCATAAAACTTTGGTTGACTATCAGTTTTAGTTTATTAGGTAGATAAGAACAAAAGGACAGAAATGCAGATCAAAAGGGAATATACGTGAAAGAAATTTAAAGAGATTTTACGGATAAAGTGATGCAATTAGGATGAATTTGATAACCATACGGATTAGTGTAAATTAAAAAGAGTATAATTGGTTATACATGTGAAAGAAATTCCTTGCATGTTGCTTTAAGAAGGAGAATAGTGAGTTTACTTTAAACTGCAGAATTCAGGGCTATATTTGTCACCTCCAGACCATTACCCTCAGAGACACCCTCTCCACATGCATGTTGGGGAGCAGAGGAGCAGCAGAGGAACACCCTCTGTTTCCTGACCCCCAACCTTTAAAGGCTTGCATGCAGTGTGGTCTGTGGTCCAGCAACACTGCCTGGGAGCTTGTTGGAAATGCAGGACCTTGAGCCCCACTCTGGGCCTGTGGAATCAGGGCCTGTATGATTCATGTGTACCTTCATGTCTGAAAAGCACAGGTCTACAGCTACCAACCACAGCTCTACCTCTGGATAAGGTGGGATTGAAACAGGCTTGGATTTGAATCCTGGCTCACCCCCTTACTAGGCAATCTTGATTAAATTATTTCATCTCTAAATTCCAATCTCCTTATATGTAAAATGGAAATGATGACAATAGAAGCTACCTACTTCAAAGAGTTTCATTAGCATGAAATGAAATTAGTGTTACCATTCAAAGTCCAGACTCTGAAACCAGACAGTCTGGCTCAAATACTGCTTCTGTCTCTCAGCAGCTGCATAACTTTGGGACAAATCATTGAATTTCACTGGGCCCAATGTTTTTCATTTATAAGGAAAAAGTAATAATCACACCCATATTATAGGCTTGTTGTGGGACCCAGTGATGTAACACACGTAAAACTTTTAAAATATCCCTGACGCCTAGGTGCACTACAGAAGTGTCGGCTGGTATCACTGTTATAGATGCAGTTCGAGGCAGACAGTAGGTTTTCAATAAATGTTAGTTATTCTCTATACTATTGCTTGCCCACAAAATGACTTATTGTTATAGAAGCAGTTGGATTAAGGAAGATGGAAAGCAAAAACTCAAGATTTAAGTAATTATAAATTTGTGGTAGTATTTGCCTTTAACTTATAATAGAATAATTATGGTTTTTGGCAAAATGCTACGTGAAACTACAGTAGGCTCACTTGCCTATATGGGCAAGTTGGAAAACAGGACAAGCTAATTTACACAACTTGGTTTTAAAAAGAACACAACTTTTCCCAAACAAAACAAAGGGATTTCCCCTCTACCCGCACTGGATCCTAGCCCCAGCTGGCCTGGATTAACTTTTAATCTATGTAAATTAAATTTTCCCAATTCAATCTCCATTTCTTTAACCCCTCATCTCTCTGTGTAGACACTAAGCAAGATCAAATTGAGGGTGAGGGCAGGGGTGGTACTAATTCAGATTTCTCTTTCTTTTTCCTTTAGCCTCCCACGACCCCCCACCAGGAACCTCAGTTCACACCCACTTCCTCTAGCTAGTTTCTCGAAAACTCTTCTTGGAAGTCTGGCCACCCCCTCCTTTTCTGTGACCTGGTTTCTGGCTCTGGGTCTCCCTGTGACCTCAGGTGAACCCCTTTCCCTTCTCACAGCATCAGTTCATAGCCCTGAGGTCACTGAGGACTATAGCTCCCAATTCCACTGCCTTTTACCAGCCTGTGCAACCCAGAAGTAATCTGCCTCGAAAACAGTTCTTGGAGAGAGAAGCCTGCTCAGACAAATGAAGGATTGGATTGTATTTCGTTATTGCAAGAGAGTGCCGGCGGCAACATCTGTTTGTAGCAACAAGATTGGGAAGTTGTCCTGTGCTTCTGTGTTGCCCATTCTGGTTCTTTCCCGGGTGTATTGTCTTCCCTGAGGGGTCACCTCGCAGAGTTGCAGAGTTTTCTCAGTGGTCTGGTCTTTGGTGCTAAGAAACTCGGAACTAATTACCATGACTTCAGTTCTTAACCTGACCAGCTGTGTTGAAGAAAGGGAATTTTGGTCCCCCAGTGCTGGAAGATCTATAATTCATCCTCCATAAAAAAGTCAATATTGGAGCAAAAATGACATTTAAAAATCATAAAATAAGTAGTCTGGTATTTACCTAAGATGTTCTTTTCCTCCCTTCGTTTTATATACCATCTACTGTATTGTTTGTTTTCTTTTGGGCACTGTGAGCGCCTTGGTGACAAAGAGATGGCTCCCCTGTTTCCAATGACTTCTGGGCAAGGGAGAAAACAAGACCACTGAGAAAAGACAGTAGGGGCAGCTCAGGAAGACCTCTGCACACACTCTCCTTACAGTTTTGATCTGGTGAAATAGGTTAAGTTTAAGGACTGAGCCATGCAATTGTGTAGCTTTTTTCTTGATTCTCAAATTGCGCTGTAAATTTTTATAGCTTTACAGATTAAAGAAAGATTAAAACCACAAAGCACACGTTAATTACAAATGGCTCAGCAGTGGCAAATGTATCTGTATCCCCCATCAGGGTGGTGCAACACTCATCCCAACACAACAGCGGCCCCATCAGAAGGCAGCCACAGCCCAATCACGCAGAAGCAGGGGCCCCTCTGCGTCAGGTAAACAGATTCAAAGCCTCAGGAAGTGTGAGTGTGACTCCTCCAGGCCTCTTTGCGAGAAACTGGATTGATTCCCCTCACCATTCAGAATGGGAAAAATATTTTTAAAGTCATGGCCTCCCCGGTAGGCTCAGGCAGCTCATAAACAAAGGAGGCCCGACCCTTTCCTAAGTTGTAAAGACAACAGGCACTGGCAAGGAGCCGACTGGCCGTCTATGGAAAAATGTCCATCAATGAGCTGGAAGGGGAAAGAATGTGGAGATGTAGGTCATCTCTAATTTGTGAAGAGAGCACTGGGGAAGGAAGAGAAACCTAGAGAGATTTATTGTTGGGCTATTGCATAGATACTGGAGAATTCAGTATCATTTCCTTTTATTCAACAAGAATTTGTTGAGCATGATGTGAAGCAAGTAGCAAGCCAAATTTAACTGTGTTAAAAGCAAGATAGGATGGGTAGAGAAAACAGTACACTCATTCATGCACTCTTAAAACTTTCTGGTCACTTAATATGAATAAATTCAAAGGGTGTACACTCTGTGTGTGTGAATCTATAGAATGTGTGCATGTGTGTGTGCTTGCTAAGTAAAAAGGTGTAATATCAGAATTCCAGGCCCTAATGCCATAATGGGGTATTTAATAGCATAACTTGGGAAGTAATCAATTTTCCACGTGTTCACTCAATTGACAGAGTGACCGAATGTAAGGTGGGAAAATTGTGGAACACAACAAAATATTTATACTTTTAATTCTATTATACCAGAACCTGAAAAAATGTGTCACAAGAGAGATGATAGATGCACAACCTTCTAGATCTTGAACATTGACCTGAAATACTGGCCCCATGCGGTAGTTGTGAGATATATGAGAGACAGTGTTTATGAAATACTTAACACAATGTGCCTCTCAATAAAGTTAAAACTCCCCACACAGCTCACCCAGAAAACACTCTTCAAGTGCAAGAGTCTGAGGGGGAAAAACTATTAGAATAAGCACCATTTTCCCCTTCTGCACTCCTTCGAAGATAAACGATAGCCATCACTAAAGATTAAATAGCACTTAATATGTACCGTGTGCTTATGAAATACCCAGCAGTGGGCTAAGCCCTATACATGCGTTACAGAAATTAATCCTCATATACTCTTCTGAGGAAGGTTCTCTTCCCATTCCCATGTCACAGATGCTGAAACTGAGGTTAAGTTACACCCCCAAATTTGCATAGCTATTCGTTGGCAGAGCCCAGAGTCTAGTGCCAACTTTAGACTCTGAGTCCTTAACCACTGCCTTTCAATACATAGCTTGAGAACCACTGCCCTTGGAATTAATTAAAAGTAAATTAATTCTAAGAGGGAAAGGAAATTTTTCTGGTAACATTCAACCTGAAAATTAATGTTTTTCGTTTTGTTTTGTTTTGTTTTGTTGCCAAAAGCCAGGGTGATCCACTACTAGCTAATGTTCACTGAGCCAGGCATGTTTCCTCTTGTATACCTTATCTCACTGCAGCCTTGCAACACCCCCCTGAAAGAATAAACACCCCATTCTGCAGATGAGGAACTGCCAAATCATTTATCCAGTGCTTCATAGCCAGTGAACAGTAGAACCAGGACTTGCTTCTTGGCCAATCTGAAGCTGATGCTATATGTAATTCCACAAAGAGCAGTGGTAGGAGAGGGGAAATATTGCTCCTGTGACAGTCATCGGTTGGAACCGGCAAAGATATGGAGGTTTACCCCTCCTTACCTTCTGGTGATGGACAGATCTTTGCAGTAACTAACAGGAACAGAACTAAGCAGAGTAAGAAAGTTCAAATGATAAAGATTCTGCTGAACAAATCAGGAATCAGAGCAACTGCAGGTAGCACATGAAGCAAACACAGACCACCAGAGTGTGGGATTAGCAAAGTTTAAGCAGCAGCAGCAGAACAAGTGACCCAGAACCAGAAACAGAAGAGGGATATCTCAATACTCTAGTCGTGCGGTCCTCAGATCAGCAGCTTCTGCATCAGCTGAGAGGTTATTAAAAATGCAGAAACTCAGGTCCCACCCCAGACCTACTGAATCAGAAAACCTGGGGTGGGGCCTCATCAGTCTGTATGTCAACAAGCCTTCCTGATGCCTGCTTCAATTGAGAACCACTGCCTTAGTCCTCGCTAGCTGTATTTGTAAGTAGACCAAGGTAGTTAACCCTGGAATTGCACTGTAGCTATAAATGCATGTTGTATATATGGGCTGATGGGTGCAAATGCATATTTGTATACACACTCATTTGCACAGCCTTTGAACAATGGAACAAATCAAATATAGTGTGTTTCATGATGTGAGTCTCATCATTCTCCAGTCCCAAGAAACATGAGTAAATTGGTTACACTCAAACTGAAGGCACAATATTGTAATTCCCAGAGGAGCCACGTGTTCAAGCAGGACCTCACTGAAAACCTTATCAGAACCGGGTGTGACCCTGGCTAAGAAGGCCTCACGCACATAAATACATGTAAGAAAGAAAGAGCTTGCTCTGTGCTTTGGATTCAGGGTAGAATTGTGGGTAAGGAGATGCTGCCAGAAGCATTAGTACAAAGTCCTGCAGGAGCAGCAGGTCTGCTCCCCACCGCTCCCCGGGGCAGCAGGAAGGACAGGTGAGAGCCTACCAGCATTGTAAAGTTGTGTCTCACGCATTTTGCTTTTTAAGTTTACCTTTTCTGATAGTCTAGCTCAACTTCTCTGTTACCTCCTCATCATCATTCATTCTATTTTTTGTCCATTGACACATATGGGTTAGAAGATCTCTCCAGATAAAGGTATCTATCAGCACAAAAACTTACAACTCATCATTATCTCATTTGTCTTCAGTTGTCTCCTCCAATGATTGTAATACATGAATGAGGACGTCAGTTCCTGGTAGGGAGCACCCTCACCTGTGCTTGGATAGCTTCCTTTTGCTCCCCCGGATGGTCTCTTGGTCTCTGCCATCCTGCTCACAGCCCCGGGAGGCTGACAGTGTGACTACATCAATGATTCTGTCCCCAAGACCTCCAATGGGCTTCAGTTAATGGAAGGAGGGAGGGAAATAAGGTCAGACTCTCTCCCTGCATCCTTGCCTCAAATCAGTTGTGTCTCTTGATCAAAGGCTACTGCCCCTCTCATGATGGCCTGGTCCACACTTCTGGGTTCCAGTAGCTATTCCCCCTGCTGACCCCTTTGAGCTCTAGGGTGACAACAGCCAGTCTGTATTAGACCCAGGCGACTGCACTCTCCATTAAGCACCTCCTACACCAGTGGTCCTCAACCTTACTGCTCCTTAGGATCCCTGTGAGTTCTTCAAAATATCAATTTATGGGTTTCTCCTATGGCCAATTAAATTAAAATTTCTGGAGTGACTGAGCAGGCACTGAACTAGACACTGGAGGATCCAAATGGAAAAGGGTTCTCTGTTCTCATGAAACTTACAGTCTCGAGGAAGACAGACATTGATAAAATAAACACAGATTTTTATAACATGCTACAAAAGGAAAGACCAGGGACACTGATGTTTTTTAAAAGCTCTCCAGGTGATTCTATTGTCAGCCAAGGTTGGAAATCATTGTCCTTGGCCACACCTGTATCAACAAACCTTCCTGAAATTGTCCAATTTTGAAATTTCATCTCTTTCCTGACCCATGCATTCCTTTACCTCTTCATCTTATGTTCATGTGGGCGAGACAGTAGGAGAAAAGTGTTTAGCTAACTCTAATTTGATCTTAAGCCTATATCTCCAAAAAGTGGTGGATGACAGACTATCAAATATTTCAGGATGAAAAATATTCACCTGTACACTTAGACAAGGGCTATAGGACAGCAAAATTGGCTCTCATTTCACTATTTACACTGGATTTGACATCATTCAAAGCTGAAAAGGAGACTGGGAGTGTGTATTCCTGGGGCTAACAGATACCACTCCCTAATTCATTTATTTTCATTCTTTTCATGACTGTGCTATCTTTATTATGCATTAGTGCATACTTTAGTAGTATAAACTTCCTTCTTTGACTGGATTAATGCTTTTTGGCTTGCATTCTACTATTCTACTATGTTAACATCTCAATGCCTGCTTTCTTACTGTTTTCATATGCCCAATATATATTTTTGTCCATTAGCTTATTTTCAATATTTTTGAGTCATTTTGTTTTAGGGTTGTCCCATATCCAGAACTAGGCTTTGTTTTTTGGTTTTTGGTTTTTGTTTTTTTAAGTTAAGCTGGAAATACATTTTTTTAGTGGGAGAGTTAAGCTCATTTATGTTGATAGATGTAGCAGTCTTACTTCTGTCATTATTTTATGTTTTCAGTTTTTCAAAGTTTCACTGTTTGGGTTTTTGTCTTCAGAGACTCCTTATTTTGTGAATTCTGGATTGCCCTTTGTAGTCTATATCTATCCTTTTTCTTTTATTCTTTTTAAACTCTTATTTTGTTTCTATTTATTTTGTTAGCTTTTCTCTTTTCTTTTTTCTTGTTTCTTACTGTGTGTTCCATGGTATCAATTTTTTATGCTCCTTCCAACTTTGCCTTCATTCCTGTGATGTTTGTTTTTTCTTCTACATCTTTCCTGCAAGCTCATACTTTATCTCCTTGCCATATCTTCTCTGATTTCTCCCATTTTTATTTTGGGGTCTTCCTTCATAAAGACAGTTACTTCATTTTTTAAAAATTCATGACAACATGTTTAGTCATAATTTTTATATAGTCTACAGTAGCAAATTTTGGAAAGATATTCTTTCTTTTTATTGCTATTTTTTCACCTGTTTTCTTTTGAATTTTTATAACAATGTTGTACTAATTTATTTTAATTGCTCATTATTGAAAGAGTTCGATTGCCCTGGACCAACTCTATGGAGGACCTTCCTGTAGGTGAAAGAGAAGTCAAGGTAGTCTTCCATTTGGCAGATTTTATAAACTAAAGGTTTTTCCTCCTTACTGCAGAGATGAAGGTTTCCGACATGGCATGTCTATGTGAGTCTTTGTATGGTTTTGTCTCCTCCAATAACCTTCTAACTGGTCTCCCTGATTCCACACTCTACTCCCAACTCCTTCTCCAGAAAGATCTTTTTCAAATGTAAATATGACCATTTGCCTCCCTGCTTAAATAACATCAATAGCTTTCTTTTGTTTATATAGTTAAATATCAGTTCCAAGCATGATCTACAAAGCCCCCTTGACCATCTCTCCAACCTCACCTCATACCTACCATTCTCACTGACTATTCATTCTCAAGTAGCCCTGGGCTTCATAAGCTCCACCATAGAGGTAAGCTCATCCCTCTTCTGATTCTTTTCATGCAGTTTCCTCTACCTGGCACACTATTTCCACACTCCCACCTCTTTTCTTTCCTACTCCCTACCCAACTGTCAGGTTTCAGTTGAAAGCCACTTCCTCTGTGGGTTCTTGGCTCTGGGCTCTGCATTCTAAGGCAAGTCAATCACATGAGTTGCTTTCTCTCATAGCACCCTGTTCTTTCCTTTCTTATCACTGTCACTTATCACTAGTGTAGGTACACAGCCCAGTGTTGGTTATTTTATCAGTGCCTGTCTTCCTCAGGTCCGTGGGCTTCATGTCCATCCGGACTCCCCATGTTCTAGCTCAGTGCCTGCACATATAAAATTTTCAATACATATTTCTTGAATGAAGGAAACTACTTAACCTTGTCTTTGATATTGTTAGAGAAAAGTGGCTTACTTTAAAGAAATTTTTGAAAGTCCTGTTGTTTTAAAAGCAAAGTATTTCAGAAGTCATAAGCTTAAAGTATATATCTGGCTTTAACTGCTCCAGGAAAAGTGAGGGTTTGGGGAGGTTGGGACCGCAGGCCCAGGGATCACTGACACTTGTACCAGAAGCAGGGCAGGGCCTGCTGAGAAATCGTAGGATAGATCTGCTACTTTGGGAGGCACAGATAAGAGTCTTCCACTAAGGAGAGTGGTGCGAGCAGATGGACACAAGCACAAGAAGCATTCTCCTCAGCTCAGCCCTGCGCAGCGGCTGAGACTGTGTCTGTGGTCTGGGTGAGGGGGGCGGATGCTAAGGGGCACCGGGCAAGATGGTGGGGCTCTCTTAGACCCTCAAGAGATACTTCTGTCTGCCCAAGACCCAAGGAGAACTAGGAGGGCCTTAGAGGCTCCTCCAGTCTCCAAAACCCAGGAGACCTTGGACACTGTTCATAAAATGCTTCTGTAGGAAAAGAAGTAAAAAGTAACTCCAAGATCATACTTTTTAGGGATTAAGACATGAGAAGAACTTTTGAAGTTCATTTGGGAATTTGAGAAGGGGTTTGGTTCTGGCTGTTAGAGACTGGGCTATTTTGTCATGTTCAATTTCCAGTGTAGGCAGGACATAGAAATAAAGATGCTCTGGAAGTGAGAGGAAATGGCACCAAGAAAAGAGGGAGGAGTCAGAGCAAAAATAGGTAAGTAAGGGAATTGCTCTGAAGCAGGCTGAAGGTTAAAACCATGAGGATGAAGAGTCTTCCCTGGTAATAGCTACTCAATTAAGACATTTGAGAAACACTGCCTGGGTTGATTGTGTTTGCTTAAAACTAGAAAAAAGAGACAAGGTTAAGCTGCTTCAGGAAAGAACTAAAATGTGTTCTAACCAGTAAAAACATGAGCAGGAAATTCTCCACAGGAACATTTCCAAATGAATAGGTAGGATCAAATTTCCCTCACTGATTCTCAATTTTGAACTTTTAAGTGTTGAACCCCAAATGAGCATCAAGGTGGCTTTTCCCTTTATTAAATGGAGAGAGAAAACATAATAATTATAAAAGTGCTTTCTGGTAACCTGATTTTTCACTTTACAGTAAATCATACTATAGTATCTTACAACCATGTGGGTTCTCTCCCTTCTGTGATCTTACAAAAATCCAGCTCTGTTCCTGGCATTGCATTCAATTAAATTCCACTGTTTCATATTTCTACTGTTGAACCAGAAACCAGGGAAATGTAATGGCAACAGAGACTGTGTGTGTTCATGTAAAGCTAAGTCTAGGGCACCAAGAGTGATGCTCAGATGCATCCATTTGTTCCAAATATATTTACTAAGCATCTACTATGTGCTAGGAACTATCTTAAGAACTGGGGCCACAAAAATGAACAAATCAGACTGGGCTCCTGCTCCCCTGGAGATTAAACTCATGGGAAAGACAAGTTAAGCAAGGAAACTAACAAACTAGATTCTTTGAGTAACAATAAATGTTATAAAGAAAATAAAACAAGGTGATGCGATAGAGACTGATACTGGGCAGGTGACTGTGTGAGACAGGGCAGTGAGGAGGTATCAGAGCTGAGAACTGACGTATACGAAGCAGCCAGCCCCTTGAGGAGTCAGAGAAAACAAGCAGACAGAACAGTAGTGCAAAGACCTGAAGCAAAAATGAGCTTCCTCCCGTGAGGAACAGAGAAGAGAAACAGAGAGGAATGTATTCCAGGTCAGAGTCCAGAATGGTCTTCAGACCACAGAGGTGAGTGTGGAATCGAGAAGGGCAACTAGAGTCACCTTAGTAACAACACATCCTACCTGGGTTACCTGGCCACCTCAAATGAGTCACCATTTCTCCTGGGCACATCAGCCATGCACCTGTGTTGGGTTAGCCCAGGTTAGCCTCAGTGTCCACTCCAGACCTTAGGGAGGAAACTCAGGATCAGGGAAGCTGCCCTGGTCCACCACTGCCAAGGAAAGAAGGGCCGAGTGTGGCCTCACCCAGCTCCTCCTAATGAATCAAACCCTTTCCATGCTGCCAGGCATGGCAGGTCCCCCTGACCTTGTCTCCCCCATCTAGCTCTAGCCCCTTCTGATGCCCCCACTGCTGTGGTGTTCTACACACACTCTGACTAGTGGCCCCAGGACCTCCTGCCAGGTTTCCCTGCCACAGCCCCACTCCACAGTGAGCTCCCACAGAACCGTCACCACCTCACCCTGGTTGCCTTTTGGTATTCATGTATTCACTCAACAAACATTCCCTGAGCTACTATAAAAGGTCAGAGGCCTGGGCTGGGTGTTTTCTGCTGTTCCCCTCTCTCTCCAAGAAAAATAAAAACAAGAACAAAAACTGTAATATTTACTCTCAGATTTATCTCAGTTTTACAGTCACTCATCATCCGGGCCTCCTTACCTGTTCCTCACACTAGAACAAAGATACACTTGAAATCAGTTCCTTCTTGCAATTATTTCACATCCCACCACTGAATAATAATAACACTCTTCCACTTGGGACCGAGTAGAGCCATGTGACTAAGGGCATCTGCTTTATAGCCAGGCAATCTGCATTCCAATTCCACTTCTGCTAACTCATGCTGTGTGACATTGGACAAGAACCTCCACTTTCCTATATTTTAATTTCTCCCTCGATAAAGTATGAGATCATGATTTCAACCCTAAACAATTACTGTGAGGAAGAAATGATAGCTGATAAACTACGTAATGCCCCTATCACACTGCCCAGCCCTTTAAGCACTCGAAAAAAAAGTCACTTTCGTTTCTCTTTTGTTATAGTCCCCAAGGTTTATAAACAGGGCCTGGCTTTTCTTTATACGTATGTTCATCCTGTGATCACTGCACATCTAGTGCCTGGAAAAATGTCCTGCTTGGAGGAGTGGATCCTGAATGCTTCCTGCTAACCAACCAGAGAACAGGAAAAGAAAAGTGAGGGAAGAGGTGAAGGTGCAACAGCAGAATAAAGAATCAGGACCATGGCGGGCAGACTCCGTGCCTGCACTCTTCTGTATATGTGATAGCTTTCAGTAAACTTTCCTCACAAGGACCTCAGGAAGCAGACATTATTGTGGAGCCCATATTTGCAGAAGAGGAAACTAAAGTACAGAGAGTTTGAGGAATTTGACCAAGGTCACACAGTCAGTAAGTGGTAGAGCTGGGATCTGGACCCCAGGTGTCTGGCTCCAAGATCACGTCCTTAACCACTATGTTAACCAAGAGCCAAAGGTATAAAAGAGAACAAAATGCAAGGATGAAGAAGTCAGCAGTTTGACTTCTTAAGGATCAACAGGAAGGTTCAAGATCATGTGAAAATTTCGTGGGGCACAGGGACTCCAGGAAAGAGACCTAAAATTTTCTCAACTAGAGTCAGACTGGACGGTGAGAGAAGGAAACCCAGAGATTAGAGTGATCGAATGCAGAAAGGTTAAAAGGAAGGAGCAGAGCTTTTACAAATACATCAGAGAAAGAAAGAGAAATACCATGGAGAAAGTGGTCCCATTAATAAATAAGGAAGGCAAAATAAATCAATGAAGATCTTTCAGTGGCTGAACTCCTCAACTTGCTTTTCAAAATTGGACTTCAAGGAGAAAAGTAAAGAGGTAGAAGCCAGAAGGAGCTAGTAATACCTTGATGAGAGCTATAAAAGAAAGCAGATGCAAAGGCCAAGGAGGGACTGTTTACCTGAATCAGGGACTCTGCACCCGAGGCAAGCAGGTTACATCTCAGTACAGGATAGCAAGGGCAGAAGGTAGGGATGGCCCATGGTTCTGTGGCCCGGTCTCCTCCGTCCACTGGTGGTGCCTCATTGCCTCAGCTTTCCAGCCCAGTCTCTGTGGATACCCCTTCCCATTTATTCATTCCTTTATTACATATTTATTGACTAAGAATGATTAAACCCCCTCCTTTGCCCCTGAGGAACTTGTGATCTTATGGGAAAAGCTGACATGTGAAGAAATCATAAATATGCAACGTGAGAAGCCCTACAATTGAGAAATGTACAGGGGGCCTGAAAATCAAGAAGAGAAAAACAGACTCTGCCTGGAGCAGCCAGGAAAGGCTTCACTGAAGAGGGGATCTTTGAGCTGAGATGTGAAAACAGGGAACTATGCCACTGCTGCATGGCAGAGGAACAGTACATGCAAGAGGGTGGCTTGCTGAGGAAGCTAGAAGCAGCTTGGTATGCATGGTCACTTAGGCAGAGGGGAGGGGGACAGAAGCTGTGGATGGAAAGGCTGGTGGGTTCATGGCACAGAAGACCTTATATGCTATGCTAAGGATTTTGAACCCATGTAGTGGGCTATGGAGAGCAGTGGAAGGATTTTAAATGGGAGAGTGGCTTGATCAGATTTTGTTTCAGAAAAATAACCTGAATAGCAGTAGGAAGAGTTGAGTAAAACTAAAGACAGGGAAGCCATTAAGGGCACTATTACAAGAGTTCAGGGGAGATTTGAAGAGGGCCTGGCATGGCCACTGGGACAGAGAGAAAAGCAATGATTCGAGACATATTTAGAAGATCGTGTCAAATGCAGCAGAGAGGCACATTAAGACAAAGGCTAGAAATCACCCATTGGGTCTGGCAATTAGGAGGTCATTGCTGACCTTAGCCAGAGAGGTTATCAGGAACTGGTGCTAGAAGAGGTGAAGCCAGACTGAATGTATTGAGGATGAAATTGGAAATTAAAATCTGAAGGTAGAAGTCGGACTGTAAATTAAGGAAGAGAGAGCAAGGGCCACAGGGAGATTTAGAGTAGAAGCTTGACCTTGGACCATGATTATAGTTACAGGTAAGAACCTGGAGGCAAAGCAGATGAAGACACCGTAGACGGGCATGTTGCTAGAGCAGGAAGCGACAGGAGAAAGTGTGTGAGACTGAAGGTGTGGGTATAAATCAGTTTCTCAGCTAGAGGTAACTGAGAGGTGAAAGACTTTCATTTTTCCTATAAAGTAGGAGGTGGTGGAAAGATTGTAGGAAGGTTGAGAATCGGCTGAGGTGACTGAGAAACTGACTACAAATGAATAGAAGGATTGTTAAGCTCTGTTAAGGACCCAGCTGACACTGTAAAACAAAATTTGCGATAGGACCACTTCTCATATGTGGGTAAACTTCCTTAAGGATAGTCAGCAACCCTGCTGAGTTTTGGCTGCACAGTTCTCCATCCTATCTCCAATTTTCTGAGGACCGCAGCTATGCCTGTCCCTTCCTTTCATGTGGGGGTGAGAGTTGTTTGGGAAGCAGCCATATTTATGTCCCTGGTCCCACCTTTACATCCATAGTTACTAGTCCTGGGGCAAGAAGCTGATTCAGTCTGGCGACAACCAAATCCCTTTCTTAGAAATTTAAAACTATCTCAAAGATCTCATCCAGTCTGCCTTCTTTCAAATGGTGAATTCAGAAGTTATTGGCACTAACCACTTCTTACCATGAGGTTTGGAAAACAGAAAAGAAATTGCAGCGAGATAAGAATGAAGCAGAAGCACAAAGGGACACAGAGCTGATGGCACAGAGGATGCCCTCCACTTCCTTCAGTACCTGCGCCTCTGCCTCTAGGCATCCCCACAGCTTTCTTATAAGAAATTTCCTCTAAAATGGTCCTAGGTTGCCTGAAGGAGGTTTCTATTACTTACAAGGAACAATTACTAATTAAAACAATGATGAAGCCAGACTGTTAGATTTACCAGGTTTTGGAGCATTTGCAGGGGATGGCAGTGCGAAGAGGAAGAGAAAGAAAGTAGAAGGAGGCCTAGAGAGGTTGAGGGGACTCCCCCAAGAGTCTAGGCTACTTTTGAGCAATGGTTCTCAACCTTGGCAGTGCAGGGAGGTTCTAACACCAGTGTCTGCCCCTCACTCTTGGAATTTTTGTGTTTAGCAGTTTGTGGTGAGAGAGGTAGGTCTAATGTGCATCTCATAATGCCAGGATGAGACTAACAGACTTGGAAAGAAGAGAGAGCCAAGGAATTGAAGGGCTTCAGGAAAGGCAGGTGTTGTGGAGATAAAGGAAGGGATGAACAGGAAGGAGAGAAGGGGCTGGGTGCGGGGATGCAGCTTAGAGGCTGGCATTCCAGAAAGGGATCTGTCTTGGGTAGGTCAGAGATGCAGGTGGAGGAAAAAGGCACCAGAGGAGAGGATTCTAAAGCAAGAGCACCAGATGGACCTGCTGCACAGATGGAAAAGCCCCAAGGACGGCAGGCGCAGAGTGGAGAGAGTCTGCAAATTGGGAGCCCAAGGGGTGACCTGGACCACAGCAGAGAGCAGTGAGGAAACAGCAAGTTAAAACTGGACTGTGAAATCAGCTCTTCTCCTCATCCACATGCATACCCCGTGGAGCTGTTGTTCTACGGCACACCCTCTGGGAAGTACTGGAATAGGCTGAGAACACGGGCTGTGGATCTGGGTTTGAAGCCCACCTCCACCACCACCCGCTGTGTGACCCTGGGCAAGGTACTTACCTGTCTAAGTCTTAGTTTCTGTGCACATAAGACACAAGTGCTTTATAATGTATGAAAAGTGAATAAGTAACACATTAAAATAAGTGCTCAGTTGATGGCATCTATTATTATTCACTGAAAGGGGCTTCAAAGGGCAGCACAGAAATGTTCTGGTGGATGAGTTGGTTGAGGAAGGAGAGCACTAAATGGCAATGAATATCTGGGAGGGAGGGGACGGCGAGAGTCTTGATTTTGGAAATGACCCAGGAAGACAGGGTGAGGGACAAGGCAGGATTAACTCCTCTCAAGTTTCCAGGGTATTTTGTTTTCTATGGCTGCTCTTGCAAACCACCACACATTCAGTGGTTTAAAACAGTACAGATTTACTATCTTACAGTTCTGTGGGTCAGAAATTCAATACAAGTCTCACTGGGCTAAAGTCAAGGTGCCAGCAGGGCTGCATTCCTTTTTGGATGTTCAAGGGGAGAATCCTTTTCCTACTTTTTGGCTGCATACCTTGGCTTCTGGGCCCCTTCCTCCATCTCCAGAGCCAGCAGCCTAGCATCTCTCTGACCCTTCTTCCGTCAGCCTCTTTTTGACTACAGCTGGAAATAATTCTCTGCTTCTGCTTTTAGGGACCCTTGTGATTATATTGGACCCATCATCCGGGATAATCTCCCCATCTCAAGGTCCTTAACTTAATTAGATCTGCAAAGTCCCTTTTGTCACATAAAGTAACTATTCACAGGGTCTGGGGATGAGGATGTCACAGACATCTTTGCCATTACTCTGCCTGCCACATATAGGGATAGAGTCTGCTTGCAGCCTCCAGTTGTCTGCAGAACCAGATTCCTGCTGGACCATCAGTGGTGTGAATTAAGTTGGAAATGTGCTCAGGGTCCCAAGTGAAATGGAGGGGCTGAGTTGTTTTGATGCCCAGTACTGTCCTGCCTCTAGTGGAGAGCAGCTGGGTCAGGAAACAAGAATGCACAGTCAGCCCTGGTGGTCACCAGCTGACAGCAGTGGGCATGATGTGCAGGAGCTGAGAACCGACCACAGAACTGGCCAGAGTCAAGACAATGCCCAAGGTACGCATGGACTTGCCCTTCACGTTGTTTAATCCTCCTCCCCAACAAGTACCTTCTTCTACCCAGAGACACAAGCTTTCCACCGATTGTGCTTCTCCTGCAAAGCTGGCTTTTCCTCTCCTCCTTCCTATCCTGCTCCCATCCTAGTCCCATCAAAATTTGCCTTTAGGAGGAGATACTATTTGGAAAGGACCTGATGCTTAAATATAGATCAAGGTGAATGATTGTCAGGGTTAATGTATTCTTTTTCCCAGGGGTGTTTGCATTTTAATAGGGAATCATGTCTTAACCCAAAGGAAGGAATTGCTCATGGAGGCTCCCAATAATCACACATAAGATAGAGAGAATGGGGAGGGCCTCCAGGCTCATCTCAATCCAACCACCTGGGTGGCCACCGTCTTTAATTATGACCAAGCGCATAGGATCAGCTGCCAATAAAAAAAAAAAAAAAAAAGACACTCCACTTCACTGCCTGCCTCTAAAACCATTTTTGAAGCTGTGAATTCCAGCTGCCCCTCCCCCAGCAGGTATTGCCTTGCTGTTGAGCTTCACAGCAGAACATCCTCACTTCCACTTCTCACGTCCCTGATTTAGGAAACCATTCAGGCCAACTTCCTGTCAAATCTCACCAGAGACACCTGCACCAAAGGAGGAAGCCCTGTCACAGACATCTTTTTAGACCAGACCTGACAACCTACCTGAATACAGGGAGAGGAAGTTGGAAGGGGTAGGTATTGGCAGTTGAGAAATTAGAAAGATTAATAGCTACTCTCCATGTTTACTTTTATGATTCTGCAATCCTTGAAACATTAATAACCTATCCGATGGCATCTGAGATCCACCACCTCCCCCCACCCAGCTCTAGAAATCTCAGTGCTTAAAAGGGAACTTTCAGGGAACTGGCAAGCAAATTTTTGTTCTTTTCTTTATGACTTTGCACTCCTGCCTCTGTCAGACACGGTGAAAGGTTTTCCATTGCATAGACAAGTTTCCTCTCATTGATTGGAACCTTTTAACTGGCTGTCAGGCATTATCCTTCCCCAGCACTACTCTGGACTTGCTGACAGCCAAGAAGCATTCTGATGGTCAGCAGACCCACCAGCAAGAAGTTTCAAGATTCCACATCACTTCTTTGCAATGCAAAAGCGAGTATCTTCATCCATCTCCTGTGGAGTCAGGCTGGTCCATGGGCTTTTCACTAAAATGCGCCATCAAGGAGCATTGGTGCTCTGAAGCATCTTTAAGGGGTTCTTTGTGGACTTTCTGGAAACAAATGAGGTAACAGTAAGTGGTAGAGAATGAAATGACTAGCCTCGTCTGTGTTGTACCCAATACTCAGGTACAGCCCTGGCTGAAATAGATGGCTGCCTGCAGAAGAGAACTTCCATAATCCAGTGAATCTGTATTCCCAGCTGACAGTCAGCTAGCCCACACACATAGCGAGGCACAGTCAGGTGATGAACGGGGTTCTCATCTCTACAACAAAATTAAAACAAAATGTCCTAACCGAAGGAAAGCAGAAAGAAGAAATAGTGAACTAAAATAAAAAACTGGAAAGACACCTACAAAAATGAATGAAACAGTATGTATTTACGTGCAATATAATGTGTATGTGCAGTAATATTTCTACCTAAGAAACTGAAAAAGGAAAAAAAAAAGCACATGCAGTAACAACAACAACAGAAAGAATGAAACAATGATCCAGCAACTCCACTCCTAAGATATACCCAAGAGAATTTAAGACATATGTTCACACAAGAACTTGTAGAAGGATGTTCATAGCTGCATCATACATAATAGCTAAAAAGGAGAAGCAACCCAGATGTCCATCCATTGATGAATGAATAAACAAAATGTGTATGTACTTCCAATGGAACATCATTAAGCCATAAATGAGAATGGAGTACTGATACATACTACATGTATGAACGTGATGAACATCAGAAAACATGCTAAGCAAAAGAAGCCAGACATAAAAGACCACATATTGTATGATTCCACTAGTTTGAAATGTCCAAAACAGGCAAATCAATGGAGACAGAAGTAGATTAGTGACTGCCAGGGGCAAAATGAAGGATGAGATGGCGAGTGACTGCTGATGGGTATGAGGTATCTTTTTGGGGTGATGGAAAGGTTCTGGAATTAGACAGTGGTGATGGCTGTACTACTGTTTGAGTCATACTAAAACCCACTAAAGTGTGTACTTTAAATGGGTAAATTTATGTATATGAATTATATCTCAATAAAAAAATTTTTTAATTGAAAGCCATTGCAGTAAAAGAGGATAGACAAGAAGAGAGACATTAGGAATGAAGAGTGGCCAGGAGTAGGGAATAAGGTCTACAAGGATCACTCATTCATTCGACAAAATTTTATAGGCACCTAATATGCCAGGCATTGTTCCAAACAGAGTTGACAGAGTAAATGAGACAAATGTGGTTCCAGCACTCTTCAAGTGTACCATGTGGTAGAGGAGACAGACATTAATACACCAATGATACAAATAAGGAGATTGCAGTAGATGGATGGATAGATTGATAGATGATAGATAAATAGATCGTACATGATGGATAGATACATAGAAATATATTACAAACATTTTTTAATATATTTCACTATGAGTGGAATCTTACTACATTATGCAACATCACTTAGTAAATTCTTTGTAGTCAGACTTGTGGGATAGTACAAATGAATCATCAATAATGAAGGCACCAGGGGTTTACTCAATCCTTAAAGTCAAATTCCTTTCCCCTGGAGACATCAACAGCAATAAATGAAAGACCAGTGGAGCCATCATTCTTCTCACTGATGGGACAAACCAGGGTGAATGGGCATCACCTACTTTGTGAGCACTGGCAGAAGCAGTAGGCAACTACCAAGTTGATCCCGGAGAATCACAGGGAACCACAGACTTGAGACTCACTTTAGTGTTGGAGAAAATCAGACCCTCAGAAGTGAAGTGGATTCCAAGGTCAGTCAACTTGTAATGGCAGAGCTGAGACTTGAAAGAGTATCACAGAAAGTATATGTTCCAGAGTCTGAGCTCCTTAAAGGCTGGCAATGATGCTCAAGTGCTTAAAAGTGAACCCTTCTAAAGTAGTAATAGATAATCATGGGCTGGTGTGTGTTCCCTTCAAGGTAATCTATTTATGTCAGGAGAGGCCTTGCAGGGAGTAGGGGAAACTCTCAATGGAAGATGGAAACTAAACTGACCTCTGAGGCTTCATTTGTGGTCTGTCATGTCTTTTGCTACCCCCAGACCATACATCGAAGCACAAAGGCTAGCTGGGGCCTGTTTCTCTTTAGGTCATTATTAGCTGCTCATTTAAACAGCACCTTATAACTCCTTCTATTTGGCAGATATATGAAGTTGGACTGTTAACTCTCTTTCACTGGGTTAGGCTCCCTTATTGGGTAAATGCTCCCGGTCTCCTGGGATCAGCCACCTTTGTGATTTTCAGCCAGGAGTGAGTGGAGGAGAGGAAGGACCGTCAGTGGCCTCAGAACCCGGACAGTTCCTCAGCTGTCTGTATAGAGAGAACCCGAGCCTGTTCCTCAGCCCAGTTCTTGGTCACCAAACACCAATTCTGCAAAGCTGGCCTCCGGAACTCATTCAAGTGAGTGAAATGTATGCTTTATTGAGCATATACAGCTCACTAGGAATTATTCTGGTCGTGGAGGGAGCACAGAGATGAATACAGCCCATCTCTGCCCTCAGCAAGTGTGCAGTCGTGGAGTGATTCATGCCAATGCTGAGTGTACACACAGAGATACAAAGAAGACTCCCTAAGAAGGGGAGAGTCCCCTTGCTACATCCCTCTATACTGACTGCCTATTTTGCCATTTGAAACACTAGGGCTACAAGGTACTCTGTGTGAAAAGCAATCTGTGGGCAAATCTGACTGGGAAATGTAATGTCAGCTCGAGAAGATGACAGGAAGAAAGCTATCTTCCCCACCTAGCTGGGGGGTGGGGGGACCTTGGATGCATATTTTAATCCTGCCTCTTTCATTGATTGGCTATGTGAGCTTAGACTTCATACAATCAACTTTATATTTCATACATACAACTTCATAGTTTTGTTTCCAGATTGCTCTGTTAGGAAGCTTGCTTGTCTGGTGCTTTGTCAACCTAATGAACCAATTTCCCTACCTCTCACTCCCTCTCTCTCACCCCAGACAGACAGATAGACACACACACACACACACACACACACCCTCCCTCTTCTAAGGGTTAGCCAGTGGGACTCTGAATGAACTGCTCTCTTTCACAACTGCTGGTTGACACTGATAGTGATGCCTGCTGGGATTTCTGATCTATGGCAATCTTTTCATTTTTCTGGCCCCGCCCCCTCCTCTCCAAGTCCCTGTACCAATTATTCTAAAACCATGCCACACACTTTTCAACCTTCTATTCACCTCTCAATCGCACAAGAACTTGTAGCATGGTCTAGTGAGTGGTAATTTACCAAAGGCCACACAGGAACGGTAAGTGTAGTGAGACAGTTTAAACCCAGGCCGTCACACCTTGAAAGCAAGATCTAGTCGATTTATCTTTGTTTTTTTCAGTTGTGATATAACTGACATATAATATTAGTCTCAAGTGTATTATACAGCGACTCGATATTTGTATACTTTGTGAAATGATCACCCCAATGTCGAATAAACATCCATCACCACACATAGTTACAAGTTTTTTTTCTTGTGATGAAACCTTTTAAGACCTACTCTCCTAGCAACTTTCAAGTATATAATACAGTTACTAACTAAGTCACCATGCTGTACATGACATCCTCCCCCTGACATTTGTTTCATAACTGGAAGTTTGTACCTCTTGATTATGATTTATCTTGATTTGACCTACAGCACCTATTATGCCACCAAATAAATATTTGCCAAGGAGATGGTTAAAATGGAGATTTCTGAGGTTCTGGAGGGTAGGAACTACAACTGAGATTTGTGAAATTTCCCTTCTGGTTTAGTGCTCTGCTGCCAAACACCTGATGGCATCTATGGCTCAAAGAAGCATGGTGTTCGAGTGCTGAAATGGTATTTAAGTCTCTATTGAAATATTAACTGGCCTACCACTTAGTTTCATTTTGTATTTGCCTAATTTTGTTTTAAGTTGAGGGTCTGTGCAAATATCTATGATTTGGACACCAAGTTGCTACTTATGCCTCATCCTTCTCCACACGTCAGGGGCAGAGAGCACTTGCTCAGATGTGGACAGCTTGCCAAGATGCTCCACTATCTCCATCCATACCCTGCCACATAACTGGGAGACCTCAGTTTCATTACTAGAAAGTGTCCAGAGAATGCACACGGAGTTCAAGCACATCTCAGAAAGTGGTACCCAGGAGCACACTGAAGGCTGCATCTACTGATTACCACCCTAGTAGATCCCTTAGTTCATCCTGCTGATTCTTATAGAGGAAGAATTCATACCAAACCTAGATTCTGGATTCTATACCAGCCTTTATTAGATCATGATGCAATGTGCTTGGTGTGCGCACAAGGGGTGACTTAACTCAAGCAGTGTGGTTGCAAGAACATCTTCACTGAAGCTCTATCTGTGTCCACCTCTGCTCCAAGATGCTGTTAAATCTGGGACAGTCCTTCTTACACACTTCGGGGATGTTAAGTGGGTCTCTAACATAGAGACATGCAGCCATTTTGCCAGCTAATTAGGCAGCCCAGAAACAAGAACACTTGACAACCACCAGGGCAGGGGCTCGTGTAGTGCTGACCCCAGAAGGGGCTATGGCACCCGACTTGCTGATATGTTTGTTCAAAACAATTTCCCATTAATATGGATTCTGTGCAATCTGAATCAAAAAAAAAGAGAGAGAGAGAGTTTCTATGGAATCTTCAGGTTGTTTTTTCATCTATCTACAAAATGAACCACACTCGTGTCTTAATGAAAATGCTACTCAATTACTATGATTTTATTAACAAGACAAGTGTAGCTATTTAGTGTGTAACAATGCAAGAGTTATAATTCCAAGGGGATTGTCAGATGCTAATTCTAAATTCAGAATGCAGAGCAAAAGTTTTATTGGCTTCTTCCCTGCAAAAAATACTTCTACTCTGTGCTGCAAAAATATTTGGATTTGGTATCTGGGTGATTAAAGTCTTTAATGCTGCTATAGTCACATTATAAAATCATGAACAATTTAACAACTGAAAATACTTTAAACTAAACCTTAATCTTGGTTTTTGTCCACATGAAGCAAGTAGACCCAAGTATATTACATTATGTGCCCAGGATGTGTCTTCCCTCTCTATCTGGGTGATAGTATAATAAGAAATAGGATGGGGCCTCTATTGTCTCAGAATCTAGGCTCAAGCCCAAAGACTCATTGCAGGTCCCCCAGTCATGGTTTAAAACTGAGCAAAGGAGAGGGAAGAGCTTTTAACTGGATGTGAGATTGAAATTTTAAACATAACTAAACTGGACTGCTTAATAACTGAAAATGAATCTTAACTGTCCAAACGGGACTCCACGTTTAGCTGAAAGTGACTTTGAGGACACAGGATCCCTCAGAGAACTTACAAAGATGTAGTGAAGAGATAATTTGCCCAAAGATATTAGGAAATCAGAGTTGAGAAAAAGTAATTTCCTATGTGTGCCCTGTTGAGTTTACTGCATTTAATATACAAGCTACAGAAATAAAACATACCCGGTTCACGATTACAGAAATTTCCTGAATAAGCAGTGTTAGAACATAGTGCTACGAACACTGTGAGGAAATAAAGTTGAGAAATCCTATCACAGCCTTTATGAAAGTTATACTTAAAAGGGGAAAACACTTAAAAACAGCTACAAATATAGTTCACAGACTCTAAACAGAAAGCCAAGAGCCGAGGGGCTGCCCATCACCTATGTCCTCACGAACCCGTGACATGTCCCTCTTCGCCCTGGCACCAGCAGGGCCCCACTTGTGCTGGGTGCCTGGCTTATGGACTGCCCAGGCAGGGCAGGTCTGGGGGGCCATGGTGGCCTAAGGGGCTCAGACTCTGGCTGTGTCCACAGCTCCTGCTGGCTGGAGCCAGAAACTTGGGGTTCTCAGCTCACGCATGGACAAATTAACTTGTGGTCACCTCTTCTCTCTGCTTTAGTTTGTTTGGAATCTAAATGAAATGACTTTATGAGAAGCCAAAAACACTTTTTTTGACAAAGTTTTGTTATATTTCTGGCTGAGAAATGTAGATGCTGGAAAACACAGGAATTTTTGTAGAATGTAGTCATTCATGGACAAAACAAGAATGAACATCTTAATCTGTCTGGTTCCCGCAAATCTAGGATGTAACACGGGATAGAAAGGAATAACAGCCGTAATAAAATTACAAAGTAATATGGGTTCCTTGGAAAGGATTTAAGCAACTTTCAGGGAGGAGAAGGCATTTGACCTTGACCTTGAAGAGTTTTAGCAAATATGAGAGAACGTTTCACGGGCTCATATGTCTTCATAATGACCTGGTTGAACAAGCTCCTTATTGTTTACAGTGAATAGTCCAAGGGATCTACCTACATGTGAATACTTAGTAAATCTTTCTGATACATAGAAAATAGCAGGTAAAACTGAACTTATTGCTGGTATATTTCAGTTTCCCCATTGGAAGTTCCCTGCGTCTGAGAATTCAGCTTATTTCCTTCCTGCCACAGAACATTCTGGAACAACTGTAGCCAAGGATCAGAGGAGCTGGATTGAGGCTTTCAATAGGTCTCGGAAAAATTAAATTTGCTTCATATCATATTTCAAACCACCACAGAACCATTTTGTAGCCACTTCACTATTCCCTACTCTAATCCCTTGACTTAAATTCTTGTCATTCTTTCCTGAACTCTGCTGTCTTTTTTGGACACCTCGCTTCTGAAATCTGTGAAATTTTTCCATGCTTATGGTGAGTTCCACAAAGGATTTGACAGAGAAATCTAATAAGATCGTAAACTCCTGGAGGCAGAGGCCTTTCCAATGTAACTCCATTTCAGAGTTCTTAGTCTGTTGCCGGAACACGTGTCTAACAAAGGTTTTCAAATTAAATGGATTAAACGCCACCACTGAATGGGAATGATTAATCACGGTAACTAAGAAAAGACTATACAGGATGTATTTCAGCAAAAGAGCTTTGTACATGCTGAATAATTATTGAGATGATAATAAGTAACTTAAGAATGTTTTAGGGTCTGCAAAGTTGTTTTGGCTATCCCACAAGGTCAGAGCACCTCATAAAAGTGATTGATGCTTTCTGCCTTCCGCTAAGCTGACAGCCCTCATCTCACACTGCAGTTTATGGTTCCTGACCCCGCATTCCGCAGCCGACCTGGAAGGGCCGCGTGTCTGTGAGCCAGCTCCGATAAGCCACCTGAAAACCTCCCTGGGAGGAGGCGGCAGGCAGAGAAGGGTCTGCTTGAGCCAGCTGGCCCTCCCCTGCGCCTTCCTCAAACTTCCCCAGATTCGATGGTGATGTCTGTGACAGACAACAGCGCTAATCTCTTCAGGAACACCCCAGAACACAGAGCTCATCTGTGCTTCTAGGCTGGATTTTGCATAAAATGGGAGATGGCACCCAACCCCCTCTGGCGTGCCAAGAGTGTGGCTGGTCTACGTGATACCCAGGCAGCTGGCACATGCTGGCACTCTCTAGGGCCGCCGCAGAAGCTGTGAATCGTGCTTTGTCTCCCTGAAGAGTATCTGGGAAAGGGAAGTGGAATCTGCATTACAATATGTGCTCCGATGCTGTGGAGAAGGATCTTACACTTTGTCCAGGGTGCCACCGGGCACAGAAGCCAGCATCTCTAAGATTCGTCTTTCAACATCCACCCTTAGGCCTGTAGTCCAGAAACCTGCCTGAAGTCAGAAGTACCAACCACACGGTGAAAGCACTCAGTGGTCAGACTCTTCCCAGACCCTATGGAAGGCCCTGGATGTGCTCAAGGCCTTGCATACCCATTTGTAAAACGGAAGACACCTTGCTAATTGACAGGCCTGTGATGGTGTGGCCCTTTAAATTACCTTGGCATTAATTGCCTGGACAGGTTGTTCACTCAAATTGCCCTGGTTTGCTAATAACCCGAGCGGGCTGGTGTTTTAAATGACCATGGCACTAATGGCCCAGGCTGGCCGCTATTTCACATCGTCCTGGCACTAATGGCCTGGAAAGGGGGCTTGCTTTGCAGATTAACGAGTGTCCTCCAAATGGCAAAGGATTATGGAAAAAGAAAGAAAAACAAGCATTTGCAAGGGAAATAAGAAAGAAGTTTTACCTCTCTCCTTCTCAGCACTGTGTGCCTTGTGAACAGGGCTGGAGTGCTCTGCCTTCTCTAAGAGAATATTACATACACTTCCACCTCCCTATTCAATTTCCATATTAACCACAGGCCACTGTTACTTTTTTTAATTTATAAAATATGTACAGTTCACTGAAGAAGAAACATCACCTCTGATTCAGCCACAGTTTCTCCAATTTCTCCAATTTCTCTTCATTCCTATCCCCACTCTGATCTCATCCCCAAGTCACTTATTCACCAAGCATTGATTGAGTGAGTGATTACCTTCTATGTACAAGGTGCCTGTTGGGTTTGTGGGGACAGAGATATAGAGTCATAGACCCTACCTCTAGGAGTTCCCATTCAAGTCAGGGAAACAGAGAGCCGTTTACAAATAATTGCATTGTACTGTGATCAGCACTGTGGCTGTGAGAGTCTGTAGTCGAAATGGGCTGGAAAAGCTTCACACTGGAGATGAGCTGGAAGAAGACAACAGGATGAGTTCCTCAAGACAGGAAGTGGGGAAGAGAGGGCCTTGCAGAAAGAGAGATTATGCACAAAGGCAGAATTCATGAAGAAGCACAGCTGTAAACTTAGATCATGGGCACAGTGGTGGGCAAGGCTGGAATGATAGGCTGGAGCTAGACTGTAGAAGCCTTGGGAAAGAAGGGAGGGATTTGAAAAAGATTCCCAGATGGAGTCTCCTGGATCCAAGGACTGGCTTCATGTGGGTCTGAGGAGACAGAAGAGTGGAGTAGGGCTTCTGGTTTCTGATATCCATAACTGGGTACATGGGGCTACCCTTCACAGAGATGGACTTACGGGAAGGAACCAGGCTGGGGCAGAGAAGGAGAGGAATCCGAATGTATCCTTTTTGCAAGATATTGGTTCTCTGTTCCTCTCTGTCAATTCCACTTCACCTGTCCATTGTGTATAGATGCATGACGCAAACTATGTTGGAGGCACTGGGAGAGATGCCTGTTTCCTGGGGGACATCCTTGGATTTCATCCAGAGGACCACTTCCCCATCAGCATGGGCGCTTCAATCTTAAAACAAATCAGGGCCAGAGGACTTGGCCCCTACAGTTAACAGGAATAAGATAGCCAATCTGACAGCAATCCCACCCTCTGTCTTTGTGCTCTGTTCTAGCTCATGTTTATGGCAGTTGAACTTGCAGTGACTCTCAGGGGATGCTTCAGTGATGGGCTTTTTTTTAGTTTGTTTTTTGAGTTTGTTTTGTTTTTGCTTTGCTTTTTGCTTTTTCTTCTCCCTGTGATCATGGAAGAGAAGTGGTCTTAAAAAAGACCAGGTGTCTATACAAGCTTAACTGTTATTGGAAATCTAAATGCCACCAATGTATTTTGACAAGTGAAACAGAAGCTCAGAAATTTTTTACACATTTGCAAGGCTGAATGAAAGAATGGACAGAGAGTGATTTGATGAAAACAAATGGCTTTTAAAGTTGACTAAATTCAATTGAAATAGATTAATTGAGGCCCCTACCATTTGCCAAGCCCTGTGCTAGGCACTGTAGGGTGTGCAGAGCTGAATAGTGTGGTCCCTGCAGTCAAGAAATTTAATGTCTCAGGCTGGGATACAACCACAGCACATTGTATTGAAAGCTGCTTCTAATGTGAGAACGAGCCCTTCACAATGACCAGCCTTTCCCAAGTGTGACAGAAACGTTTCTCTTTGTAGAAAACACAGCTCCTTTTGGAAGGAAAGTTGTTCTTTCATCCAACAATCAATAGACATAGTGTTTGCTAAGTGCAGGGCACCTTGCTGGGCACAACAGGGGGGTTAAGATGATAAGACATGGGTCCTGACCTCCAAGGTTTTACCTGTGAACATCTAAAGCCTCTTAATGTCAGAGGAAAGGTATAGCTACTTCAATATTTTTTGTTAAAATAAACTCTCCTAGGATGTCTTTTAAACCATATAATGATTCTTAATAACAACTCATATAGTTTAGGACCTAAAAGGAGCCTAGAAGTCCCCCAATCTCACACCCAATGTCCAGAGACATTCGATGGTCTGCCCAAGAACACACAGCTGGTTGGTGGTAAATCTAGAATTGAGACTTATGTCATCTTCTTTCCCCATCTAGTACTTGTTCTGTGTAGCCTATCTCTGGTGTCAACAGATGCCACAACACAAAAGCAGAATTTAAAGGCAGACAGAAACCCAACAGTTTTATAAGGCGTGACATGAGAAAATCTCGGCACCTCTAATGAGATCTTCTTTTAGGAAAATACATTTGCAAGAGTCAAACTATGGACGTGTCTTTGCCAAGGTCATTAAATAGCATGCATAGATTTGTAAAAAGAAAATCTTCCAGCAAAGATAAGAAGCATGAGACCCTGTAAAATTGCCTTGAGTGCCAAAATCAAGGAGAAGGCAAATAATTACAACTAGTAGCCACAGATTTTTCTTCCAGCATGATATGGAAATGTCAAGTGGGGTTTTTTTCCTTATGAAATCTATATGCCACTAACCCTACCTCTGAGTCTTCATTTTAGCACTTTTCACTTTTTTTTTTAATATTCATTAAGTCCAATTTGTCTGTTTTTTTTTTCTTTTGTTGTCTGTGCCTTTGGTGTCATATTTGAGAAATCATTGTCAAACACAGTGTTGTGAAGCTTTTGCCCTATGTTTTCTTCTAAGAGTTTTATTGGTTTAACTCCTATACTCAGTATTTAATCCATTTTGAGTTAATTTTGGTATATGGTGTAAGATAAGGGTCCAACTTCTTTCTCTTGCATGTAGATATCTAGTTTTCCCAGCACCATTTACTGGAAAAAACAAAAACAAAAACTGTCTTTTACCCATTGAATGGTCTTGACACCCATGTCAAAATCATTTGACCATATATACAAGGGTTTGCTTCTATGCTCTCTATTCTATTCCACTGGTCTATATATCTGTATTTATGCCAGCACCACACTGTTTTGATTATGACAACTTTGCAGTAAGTTTTAAAATCTAGAAGTTTGATTCTTCCAGCTTTGTTCTTCTTTTTCAAGATTGTTTTGGCTAGTCAGGGTTCCCTGAGATTCCATATGAATTTTATTTTATTTTACTTTATTTCTTTTGTTGTTGTTGATGTATAGTTCAGTTTACAGTGTTGTGTTAATTTCTGGTGTACAGCACAATGCTTCAGTCATACATGAATATACATATATTCACTTTCATATTCTTTTTCACCATAAGCTACTGCAAGATATTAAATATATTACCCTGTGCTATACAGTATAAACTTGTTTATCTATTTATATACCAGTCAGTACCTAAAAATCTTTTTTTTTAACACTTTTTATTGATTTATAATCATTTGACAATGTTGTGTCAAATTCCAGTGGAGAGCACAATTTTTCAGTTATACATGAACATACATATATTCATTGTCACATTTTTTTCTCTGTGAGCTACCATAAGATCTTGTTTATATTTCCCTGTGCTATACAGTATAATCTTGTTTGTCTATTCTACATTTTGAAATCCCAGTCTATCCCTTCCCACCTCCCACCCCCTTGGCAACCACAAGTTTGTATTCTATGTCTATGAGTCTGTTTCTGTTTTGTATTTATGCTTTGTTTGTTTGTTTTCTTTAGATTCCACATATGAGCAATCTCATATGGTATTTTTCTTTCTCTTTCTGGCTTACTTCACTTAGAATGACATTCTCCAGGAACATCCATGTTGTTGCAAGTGGCATTATGTTGTCGTATTTATGGCTGAATAGTATTCCATTGTATAAATATACCACATCTTCTTTATCCAGTCATCAGTTGATGGACATTTAGGCTGTTTCCATGTCTTGGCTATTGTAAATAGCGCTGCTATGAACACTGGGGTGCAGGTGTCCTTCTGAAGTAGGGTTCCTTCTGGAAATATGCCCCGGAGTGGGATTCCTGGGTCATATGGTAAATCTATTCCTAGTCTTTTGAGAAATCTCCATACTGCTGTCCACAGTGGCTGTACCAAACTGCATTACCATCAGCAGTGTAGGAGGGTTCCCTTTTCTCTACAGCCTCTCCAGCATTTGTCACTTGTGGATTTTTGAATGATGACCATTTTGACTGGTGTGAGGTGATACCTCATTGTAGTTTTGATTTGCATTTCTCTGATAATTAGTCATATTGAACATTTTTTCTTGTGCCTATTGATCATTTGTATGTCTTCCTTGGAGAATTGCTTGTTTAGGTCTTCTGCCCATTTTTGGATTGGGTTGTTTGTTTTTTTCTTATTAAGTCATATGAGCTGCTTATATATTCTGGAGATCAAGCCTTTGTTGGTTTCATTTGCAAAAATTTTCTCCCATTCTGTAGGTTGTCTTTTTGTTTTACTTATAGTTTCCTTTGCTGTGCAGAACCTTCTAAGTTTAATTAGGTCCCATTTGTTTATTCTTGCTTTTATTTCTGTTGCTTGGGTAGATTGTTCTAGGAGAACATTTTTGAGATGTATGTGAGATAATGTTTTGCCTATATTTTCTTCTAGGAGGTTTATTGTATCTTGTCTTATGTTTAAGTCTTTGATCCATTTTGAGTTGATTTTTGTGTATGGTGTAAGGGAGTGTTCTAGCTTCATTGATTTACATGCTGCTGTCCAGTTTCCCCAACACCATTTGCTTAAGAGACTGTCTTTATTCCATTGTATGTTCTTGCCTCCTTTGTCGAAGATTAGTTGACCAAAAGTTTGTGGGTTCGTTTCTGGGCTCTCTATTCTGTTCCATTGGTCTGTATGTCTGTTTTTGTACCAATACCATGCTGTCTTGATGACTGTAGCTCTATAGTATTGTCTGAAGTCTGGGAGAGTTATTCCTCCAGTCTCTTTCTTTTTCTTCAGTAATGCTTTGGCAATTCTAGGTCTTTGGTGGTTCCATATAAATTTTATCATGATTTGTTCTCATTCTGTGAAATATGTCCTGGGTAATTTGATAGGGATTGCATTACATCTGTAGATTGCCTTGGGCAGTGTGACCATTTTAACAATATTGATTCTTCCAATCCAAGAGCATGGGATATCTTTCCATTTTTTAAAGTCTTCTTTAATTTCCTTCACCAATGGTTTATAGTTTTCTGTGTATAATTCTTTCACCTCCTTGGTTAGATTTATTCCTATTTTTATTACTTTGGGTGCTATTTTAAAGGGGATTGTTTCTTTACTTTCTTTTTCTGTTGATTCATTGTTAGTGTAAATGCAACTGATTTTTGAACATTAATCTTGTAACCTATTACCTTGCTGAATTCTTCGATCAGCTCTAGTAGTTTTTGTGTGGACCTTTTAGGGCTTTCTATATATAGTAACATGTTGTTGGCATATAGTGACACTTTTACCTCTTCTTTTCCAATTGGATCCCTTTTATTTCTTTCTCTTGCCTGACTGCTGTGGCTAGGACTTCCAAGACTTCGTCAAATAGGAGTGGTGATAGAGGGCATCCTTGTCCCAGATTTTAGTGGGAAGCTTTTGAGTTTTCACCGTTGAGTACTATGCTGGCTGTAGGTTTGTCATATATAGCTTTTATTATGTTGAGATATGTTTCCTCTATACCCACTTTGGTGAGAGTTTTTGTCATAAATGGGTGTTGAATTTTATCAAACGCTTTTTCTGCATCTATTGAAATGATCATGTGGTTTTTTTCCTTTCTCTTGTTGATGTGATGTATTCCATTGATTTGCGTATGTTGAACCACCCTTGTGTCCCTGGGATGAACCCCACTTGGTCATGATGTATAATCTTTTTTTATGTGCTGTTGGATTCTATTTGCTAATATTTTGGTGAGGATTTTTGCATCTATGTTCATCAGTAATATTGGCCTATAATTCTCTTTTTTGGTAGTGTCTTTGACTGGTTTTGGTATCAGGGTGATGGTGGCTTCATAGAATGAGTTTAGGAGTATTCCCTCCTTTTCAATCTTCTGGAAGAGTTTGAGAAGGACTGGTATGAGTTCTTCTTTGTATGTTTGGTAGAATTCCCCAGTGAAAGCATCCAGTCCTGGACTTTTATTCGTAGGGAGGTTTGTTATTGCTAATTCGATTTCATTTCTAGTGATCAGTTTGTTCAAGTGTTCAGTTTCATCTTGGTTCAGTCTTGGTGGGCTGTATGTTTCCAGAAATTTGTCCATCTCCTCTAGGTTATCCATTTTGGTTCCATATAGTTTTTCATAATGTTCTCATATGATATTCCGTATTTTTATTTTATTTGTTGTAATTTCTCCATTTTCCTTTCTTATTTTGCTTATTTGTGCTCTCTCTTTTTTCTTCTTTGTGAGTTTGGCCAGAGGTTTGTCGATTTTATTTGCTTTTTCAAAAAACGAGCTCTTGGTTTGATTGATTTTTTTCAATGGTTTTTTAAATCTCTATTTTATTTATTTCCTCCCTGATCTTTATTATTTCCTTCCTTCTGCTGCCTTTTGGAGTTTTTTGCTCTTCTTTTTCTAATTCTTTTAGCTAGTGGGAGTATCTGCAAATCTTGAACTCCCAGTTTATCCCTTCCCACCCTCCTCCCCTCTGGCAACCACAAGTCTGTATTCTATGTTTGTGAGTCTGTTTCTGTTTTACATATAAGTTCATTTGTCTTTTCCGTATGAATTTTAGAATAGTTTTTTTTCTATTTCTGCAAAAAAAAAATAGGATTTTAATAGGGATTGCATTCAATCTGTAGATTGCTTTGAGTGTTATTGACATTTTAACAATATTAAGTGTTCCAATCCATGAACATAGGGTGTGTTTCCATTTATTTGTGTCTTAATTTCTTCTAGCAAAGTTTTGTAATTTTCATTGTGCAAATCTTTCACCTCCTTGATTAAATTAATTCTTAAGTATTACATTCTTTTTGATGCTATTGTAAATCAAGTTTTCATAATTTTTTTTCTGATTGTTAATAGTGTATAAAAATGCAACTGACTTTTACATAATGACTTTGTATCCTGGTACTTTGCTGAATTCATTTATTAGTTCTAATGGATCTTGTGACATCTTCAGGTTTCTACATATAAGATCATATCTGCAAGCAGAGATAATTTTACTTCTTTCTTTCCAATTTGGATAAATTTTATTTCTCTTTCTTGCCTAATTGTTCTGAATAGAATGTCCAATACTTTGTTAAATAGAAGTGGCAAATGTGGCATCCTTGCTATGTTCCTGATCTTGAGGGAAAGCTTTCACTCTTTCACTATTGAGTATGTTGGCTATTTTTTTTTTTCATACATGGCTTTTATTGTTTTGAGGTAGTTTCCTTCTATTTCTAGTTCATTGAGTGTTTTTATGATGAAAAGGTGTTGAATTTTCTGCATTGAGATAAGCATCTGTTTTTTTCTTTATTCTATTAATGTTGTGTATTACATTAATTAATTATTTGTATGTTGAACAATCCTTGTATTCTGGAATAAATCACACTTTGTTGTGGTGTATAATCCTTTTAATATGCTGAATTCAGTTTGCTAGTATTTTGTTGAGGACTTCTGCATCAATATTCATAAGGGATATTGGTCTGTAGTTTTCTTGGAGTATCTTTGTCTGGCTTTGGTATCCGGGTAGTGCTGGCCTCAGGATGAGTTAGGAAGTTTTGCCTCTGCTTTAGTTTTTTGGAAAATTTTGAGAATTATTGATATTAGTTCTCCTTTAAATGTTTCATAGATTCACCAGTGAAGTCTTCAAGTCTAGTACTTTTATTTATTGGAAGATTTCTGATTAGCAATTCAATCTTCATACTAGTTATAGGTCTATTCAGATTTTCTAATTCTTCATGATTTAGCCTTAGTAGGCTTTGTTTTTCTAGAAATGTGTGCATTTTACCTACATTATCCAATTTGTTGATATACAGTTGTTCATAGTACTCTCATAATCCTTTTTATTTCTGTAGAATTATCAACTTCATTTCCAATTTCAGTAATTTGAGTCTCCTCTTTTATTCTTAGTCGATCTAGTTAAGATTTAATTTGATTAGTCTTTTCAAAGAAACAACTTTTGTTTTCATTGATTTTCTCTATTGTTTTTCTATTCTCTACTTTATTTCTCTCTGCTCTATTTCTTATTATTTCCTTACTTCTGCTAGTTTTGGGTTTAGTTTGTTCTTCTTTTTCTAGTTCCTTAAATTGTAAAATTAGATTGTTGGTTTGAGATCATCTTTGTTTTTTAAATGTAAGTATTTGTAGTTTTAAATTTCCCCTTTAGTCCTGCTTTGCCACATCCCACAAGTTGTGGTATGTTGTATTTTCATTCTCATTCATCTCTAAGTATTTTCCAATTTCACTTGTGATTTCTTCTTTGATCCACTGGTTGCTTTAGAGTCCACTGTCTAATCTCCACAATTTTGTGAATTTTCCAGTTTTACTTCAGTTATTGATTTCTAATTTATCCCACTGTAGTTGGAGAAGGTACTTTGTATCATATCTACTACTTTTTTAAATCTATAGATATTTAATCTGTGGCCTAACATATAGTCTATTCTGGAAAATGTCTCATGTGCATTTGAGAAGAATGTGTTGTTGTTATGTAGTGTTCTGGACATGTCTGTTAGATAGTTGGTTTATTGTGTTGTTTAGGTCTTCTATTTCCTCACTTATCTTCTGTCTGCTTGTTCTAGCTATTATTCAAAGTGGAGTATTGAAGTCTCCAACTAACATTGTAGAATTGTCTATTTCTCCCTTCAGTTCTATCAGTTTTTGCTTCATATTTTTCATGATCTGTCATTAGGAACATAAATATTTATAATTGTTATATCTTCTTGCTGTATTGAATGCCTTATTAACATATAATTTCCTTCTTTGTCTCTTGTAACCTTTTTTTGATTTAAAGTCTGTTTTGTGAGGTCTCATGCATCTTCTCTCCAAAACTAAATATAATCCATGAAATAAAATCCTATGCACCATCAGCACTTATTTGCTGGATGAATAAGTGAAGAAAGTACAAATGCAAATAGGTTCACGTTTAGAGGGCAGCAATATATGAAAAGAAGGCAAAAGCAATAGTGGGAAAACACAGGAGTTGGCAAATAGTTCACAGATCTTGAAATTTAGGACTTGTGATTCTATTTGAATATATCTTTATATCTTTTGTGCAAGTAAGCTATTTAAAATATTTTAAAAACATTTTAAAATAATCAGTTCTTAAGGATACACAAAAAAGCACACTCAATCAAATTTTCCATACATGAACCTTTGAAACATCTTCCTCTAAGTAGAGAGGAATGCTTTTGAAACAAATTATTTCAGAAATTACACAGGCCAGATGGAAACCATTGAGATGTCAGGCCATGCTAGTCTATTGTCTTCCCCAATTGGTTTCGGTTTGTTAGTGAAGTATTTGTATAACTTTAAAAGAGAAAAAAAACTTTATAATACTTCTTAGTAATGGGCTCAGCTAGCCCCCAAAGTGACTTCTGGAACATCAAATTAGCTTTTGTGATAAATATTGCCATGAAACCAGTAATTAGTTTCTAATGAACCTGCATTTTTCATCAGTCATAAAACCATAAACAGATGAAGATCTTGGCTCCCTGGCAAACTCTTTTTGACACAGATACCTGGGAAGGAAAAAAAGATCTTTTATGGTGCCCCAGGCCATAGAAATTTGGCAAGGATCTCATGTGCTTTCCCTCTGGGATGCACAGCAATTTATCCACCAATATTTTTGACTCCCTCCAAAACTGTGACAGTAAGCATTGCAGATCAAGTTTTTTGTTTGTTTTTTTAACTGACTTAATCCTGAAGAAGAGAAAAAGGACTGCCAGATCTCTAAGATGCTGCCTTGACCTATAAAACAGAATAAAAGCTAAAGCAATAAACAGTAAACCCTATGAAAGCAAGGGAAGCATGTGCTAGTCCTTACTTAGCTTCTATTTGATCAATAGGAATGCAAAAAAAAAT
Source organism: Camelus bactrianus (assembly GCF_048773025.1). Lineage (NCBI taxonomy): Eukaryota > Metazoa > Chordata > Mammalia > Artiodactyla > Camelidae > Camelus > Camelus bactrianus. The sequence continues at coordinate 10,192,412 of NC_133562.1, read as the reverse complement.
GAAGATTTATTTGTCCATGTCATTCAACAAACATTTGGAGGATATTCTACATGCTAAACACTGGCCTAGCTGCTAGTATGCAGACCTGGATTAGATACCGTCCTGGCCCCTGCAAAACTCACAATTTAGTTGTTGGGTTATGAGGTAAGAAAGGGGTAAATAAAGCAATCAATGCAATATATCCCTTGTCGTAACTGAAATCTCTCAAAGCATTATAGAGGCAGAGGGAAAGGACTGCAACCTCTGCTATGGGAGTTAAGAAAACTAGAAAGATAAAGTGAATTCACCACTGAAAACATCTTACTGGATGGGTAGAAATATTTAGAGAAAGGAAATTAAAGTGAGCAAGAACAAGACTAAAAGGATACATTGCTGAAGAAAAAGCTCTGATGGCCTAAACAAGGGATGCACAAAGAATAGCAGCAAGTAAGTTGGGACATAAGTTTTCGTAGTGTCCTTTCAACAAAAAACAAGGGTGACCAGCAGGAATTACTGCATAAATATTAACAAGAACTCCATAAATGATTTGAGAAGTAGTCACTAGAACAGAGCCAGCTCACACTTTGCTTTTAAAAAGCAGAATGTTCCAAGTTCTTAATTACATCCCATTCAGAAATCTCTTCTATGGCTTTAACTTCTCACTAACAGAACAGTCTTGGCAACACAGGGGAAACCATGAAAAAAAAAAAAAAAAAAGTACTGAATAGAAATTAAGGGACCCTAAGTATATTTCTCCTTCTAACCTGTTCTGCTTTTTGATATATCATTTAACTTCTCTGAATCTCAGTGTCTTCCTTTTGTAACATGAATTAGACCAAGAATTCTTCAGCTGGGCCTTTTGATGGGTTTCAGAGGATTTGTGGACACCCTGAAATGATGTAGAAAATCTTTTGTGTGTGTATTGGTGTTTGTCAACTGTGAGAAGGCCCTCAGTTTTTAACAGTTTTTCAAAGACAATGACCTCAAAAAACACACTGAATTAAATGATCTTTAACGTCAGCTTAAAATTTTTGTAATTCTCTGAATCTGTGTTTGATAGAAACCTTTAGTTGTAGGCTGCCACCACATTGTCAAGTTTTATAAAACTAGTAGACTTGTCGTTTTTAAAAAGAGTACCACAGCCTATGAGTGTCTATCCATCATTTGTGTGGTAAGGGGTTTGTAAACCAAATGCCTTGCTGAAGACCACACAGAGACAGGTCATCCATACCAGCACACTTGTGAGAGAGAGTGGAGAAACTATCTGATGGGACCCCAGGGCATTGGAAACAGAGCTATCCCAGGCAAACCCAACAGTATGGTCCTCCAGTACCAGCAGCAAACACCATTGGTTACTAACCAAATACCAATTCTACCCAAAATTTGAGTCAGTTCTAGAACCCCTGATGACTGCCTACAAGTTGACAAAGTATCCATTGGTCATAGTGCTCCCCCATATTGATAGGTTGTGAGGATTTATTCTATTTTGGAGCAACCAAAAATTAAGGGTCTTTATCAGAAGGAGATGACTGTTACTGAAGGTGGCAGACAAGAGCTGGATGGACGTCTCCTGGAGAATGCCAGTGGGTCACCAGGGAGGCCCCACAGCATAAGAGCACTTGCCCAGTGATCACCTCCTGGGTTTGATATTCATTTATAAACTCTAAAAATCTGATTCTCTAGTGGCTCCAGAAGTGATTGGCCTCTAGTGCAAAAGATATAAAGTCATGATTCACAGAAGAAACTCATAGGGCCAATGAACAATGTAGAAAAAATTACCCTCACTTGTAATCAGAAAAACACAAATTATAGCCACAAGGTGATACTACTTTTTGCCAATAGATGAGCAAAACTTAAACATGTTGGCAATAGCTCATACTGGAAAGAGAAGTGAAATGTCTTAAATCTATATACCTAGGTATTTTTATAGATTTTATTCGGGCAATTTGTAATTCAGAAAAACTAGGTTAAAAAAAAAAAGAAATAAAACAAAAATGAAGAACAGAGGAGAGCAAAAGAGAAAACAGAGAAAGTGGTAGAGTTGCACAGAGAGAAGGGGGCCAGGGCAGCAGCATAGAGTCTTCGGGAAAATATGAGTAGAGAGAAACTGCCAGTGAGTGTTCTCATAGAATCTCAGTGACCATGAACGTGTATATCCAATCTTAAGTGTTTCCATGTCTCTGATATAAAATCTCTTCTTCACCCCCAAACTTCAGTAAAGTTGGCCACTCACGAAGGCTTTGTGCAGTTGTTGTTAGAGCAGTGGGAGCACAGGAGAGGGAATAAGCCCCAGACTGGGAACACAAGCACAGTCAAGAGTTGACAAGGCACAGAAGCTCAGAGCCAGAATGACCACAGGAACCCAGACTCCTGGGTTCTCACAGAGATCTCAAAAGCTTTGCAACTACCAGGGCATGGGAAAGGGGATCTGTGGCAATTTTAGCTAAATCTCAAAAACCCAGATGAACCCAGCTGATGATTTAGTGACAAGTAATTACATAAAAATTTTAGGAGGCCCTGTTCCACGTGGGCCAGGGAGACATGGCCCGTCTCAAACAAAATGACAAAATCAAATGATCTTGCTCATTTCTGCTTTAATCTATTATATTGAAATTCTATTTTAATATTCAGAGGGTGATCTTATTTCCAAGTCCTCAGGATATACCTCCCAGTTGTCCCCATATACCAACCATGACCAGGGGGTACAAACATTTGCCATAATTCGTAGCTCTTATTCTCTGCTTCCTATAAGAGCAAAATGTTTGGCAAATTAATAACTTTACTTAAGGCGCAGATCTCACTGGTACCATCGGTTATTACTTGGATCTTAAAACTTTGCAAATGGAAACAATCGATGGTGTCAATATAGCATTGCAGAGAAGGGAGTTTGCCATGCACATTAGCGGAGCATTTTGGCATATTTCTAAGTGGACAGCTAAAGGAGGGTGTGGCAAGTCCCACTCTGGGGAGGGAGCAGTAGTGGTTTAAAGCAAATCTTCAGGGATTTGGAGAAATATGGTTCAGAAAACTACAATACTTGTTCATAAGCACATGCTTACATGTATTTATAGGAGATACAAGATACTTCCAGTCGGGATGTGTCAGGAACTGGTGATGATAGCTTCTGCAAAACCATTTTCCAGAGCTGTGGGTTCTGTGGATTTTGAATTTTTTAAGATGATACTAGGAGCTTGCATAATATTGCTGGGAGGCTTTCCATCTTGAAAATAAACATTCCCTAACTTCATAATTTTGCCTGGGAATAGCCCTGCGTATATTTCTCCAGACATTCTCGCCAACTACTACAACTCTCTGGGGGGTGGTAATCCTGGGGAGAGACAGGTACAGAAGCCTTAGATGACTTCATGTGATGGAGAAACTATCCCCATAGAGTCGTATTTTCTCTCTGCCCACAAGGAACCACCTAAAGGAAAAGAATCAAGTTCACTTGTTTTCCCCAAAACAAGAGTTTTGAGTTCAGCATAGCCATTTTATGATTGTGGAATCTCAGATATTCATGCAATTATCAGCAAATACTTACTGAGCTCCTATTAGGTGTCAAATGCCAGGTGAAGCTCTCAATACTGAAAATACAGCAGTAAACAAATAGGCAGAGTCATCCCCTCCACGCCCTCCTGGGGAAGATGAGCCTTAAATAATGAATCACACAATAATGTTTTTAGGTTACAGATATGACAAAAGCTACAAGAAGAAATGCAGAATGGGATGAGAAAGTCAAGAAGGGCTTCCCAAGACCAGGGGTTCTGGGAGATGTGGTGGAAAGGGCCAGTAGTGACTTCTAGCCTGGAATGACCCTGGCTTTGCAGAAAGGCTAGAAGGGGTAGGGACTAAGAGATAGGGTGGTCTTATTTCGCCAGGATATCTCATGACGAAAAATGTGCACCCTCAGGCTCTAAAGCCTAAGCTTCATCAGTTAGTTATTATAGCTTTTCAAATTGAAAAAACAAATAATTCTAGTGATTTCATGGCTACAGTCTAGACCACCTAACCAATGCGGGAAGGGCTCCAGCTTGAACCACGCTGCACCCATCTCCACTCGGGCAGCTCAGCATGTTGGACTGGCCCCAGGCAGCCCACTGGAAACTTACTAGCCTGAGAGGCCAGGTCGCGAGACTTCTGAAAAGATTCCTGGATGGAAGAGGGACTCAGATAGCCAGGCGAGTTTTTTCCCCCCCAATGGTAAATCATTGGAAGAGAGAGGTGAGTACTTAGTGGAAAGGAAGACTGTATATGAAAACTGAAATTTTTAAATTTTTACTCTTTACCAAAAGCTTTAATCAGGGCCCCTAGAGACCCATGTATAGGGAAGCACCATACATACTGGGAGAGAGGCATCCCATGGGGGTGCCGAGGGCACAGCACAGCCTGTGTCCATGCCCCTCAGCCCTGGTGGAGCCCTGCGCACCAGGGTCCCTGTGAGGACACTTGCCTGCTGTCACAGTCATTGACAAGGCAGGTCTACACTCCTTGGCAGGAGGCAGAAGTCTCGGCAGCAGGTATTAATCAAGGGGGCCTGAGCAGATAAGAACAAAAACTGATGGACACCACCTGGTAGCTGACAGTAGTTATTCATGAGCCCATGAGCGAAACTCCCCGAGAACCCCCAGGAATAATCTGAAGGGACTTTGTGAAATGTTGAATAGCCTGCAGTAGTAAGTGTGGTGAATGCTAGCAAAACACAGGTTAATTAGAAGATAAGAAAGTGGACAATAATTTCTTTGGTAACTTTACAAAGCACCTTTGGCTCAGAATTGTGTAGTGATAGGGTTTCAGCTACCCAGATACCTATGGAAAAGATAAATCAGCAAGCCAGAATTTTCAGATCAATTTTTAGAGAGTGTCAGGGGCAATTTTCTACTGTAGAGGACAGAGAAAGCCAAATTACAGAGAGAATCCAGTCAAGAATCTAAAAAAGGGAGACAACAAAGGCTGTAGAAGCAACCATAGGAGAGGTCAGACACCAGAATTTAAGGAAAGAGAAGTGAGCAAATAAAGACAATGAACTTTGGGAGACCCACTTTTAACCAGCTCATGGGTCCAGCAGAAGACTGAAAACGTGAAGAAAGACAGAGGGATTGGGAGGAGATGGATGCTCGTCAAGCAAAGAGACCTGCGGGCACAGGGACAAGACAGACCAAGATGTTAGGGGAATGGAAGACAGCAAGGTGCTAAGCTGGCTGCACACAGATCCCTGCAGAGACCTCCGAGGCAAATGGGGCCAGACTGCTACGGAGGAGCTTAAAGAAATACCATGATTATATGCGGATAACAGAGAGAGAGAGATTCAAAAGAAAACTTTCCCTGAAAAAAAAGGCTTTTCCTGAAAAGCTCAGCGGACACTCTTCAAACACAGATTGAGCCTGAGGCAGCATGAGGTAGGGATCTGAGCCCCATTCCCACCCACCTCCGTCCCTGTGGATGCTGGTTGAGGCTTGCCACCCTGGAGACCAGGAACTGGCTCCCTTCACTGGCCATCTGCATGGGACAAGCCCTCACTGCCCGTCTGAGGTCTGGGTTCTCAACCGCAAGCAACAGAAATCAGCTCTGGCTCAGTTAAGCACAGAGTTTTCAAGATATTGATTAGTTCACAGATGTGCTGGAACACCTGGAGAACCAGATTTAGGGGAAGATGTCCAAAACCCTACTGTCAGGGAGGGGGAAATCGCCCCTCCATCCCCCTGGAGTTCTTGTCCCTGGACTGGTAATAAAATTAACACGAGATAGATTAACAGGAGAAACGGAAACAAATGTTAATTCATGCACATGGAAGTCTCATAGAAATGGGACTTAAGAAGTGGCCAAAGGAGGCAGCTTTTATACTTTCTAGACCAAGAAACAATAAATTTGTAAGAAATTTACAGGACAAAGAAACTTAGACTTTGGGTGCTCAATTAATGAAGAATCTAAACAAGAGTCTGGGCTTGGGGTAGTGAATTAAATAAGGAAAAATGTTTGTTCATCCAGGCTTCTCAGCCAGAACTTCCCATCTCTGGTGAAAAGGGTGTCCCTCTGCCTCCAGATGCAGGGAGTGCACTTTTCACATGAGAGATTTATGTCCCCTTCAGGAAGACAGAAAGGAGGGTCAGAGTACCCCTCTTTTGCTGGCCATTTCTTAAGTAACTTTAATTCAAAATAATCAGTATGCCACTCTGGCATTTTGAGGGCAGCTCATCCTCAGCCCCAACATCCCATAGAACTGTCATGGAGGAACTCCTGCGGCTGCCACCATTAGCCCAGACACCACAGCCAGTCCCTCCCAGACTCCAAGGCTCATTAGTGGCCCTGGGAATCCCAACACTTTAAAACCAGTGAGAGGGTCTTCAAAGACCCCAGACTCCAGAATGGGGAGTGTCCCTATCTCTGGGGAACCAGGAAAGCGAGCATTTGGCATGTTCAGCTCCAACTGGAGAAGGCAGCTCTGCTCCCCCAGGAAGATGCAGAAGGTGGAGGCTCCCCTAAACAAGGCACAGTCCTTGGGACACTGAGGGACCCAGAAGAATGAGGAGTGCCCACCCCGGTGACCCTTGGCCTGATGAGCAGCCTCGTGTGTGACAGGAAAGGTCTTATCCATGTTGTCATTCGCTGTGGCCCTACTCTGCAAACCTGCCCCCACCAGCGCACCCCGCCCGTACTCAGCACCTCTCTTCACCACACAGTTTGGAGGGAGGCCCTGGTGGCGGCTAAGCCTGCCTCCTGCAGCCGCCAGGAGGATGTAGGGGAGGAGGAGGGTAGGGGAAGCCAGCTCTCGTTGTCCCCTGGAGGGCCTGTGGCTTCTGCCCTCCCTAGCTTGAAGGGGAGGAAACAGACTCCACGAACATTCCCCAAAGTACAACTGTCCATCTGTTTCACTTGGATGTAATGGGGGTGTTCTTTTTTTTTTCTTTAATCATTTTGCTACATTTTACTGGTAGCTTCCATGCTGTTTAAGCAGGTAATCATCTATTCCTTAAAAACCCTGGCACGATTTATCAGAGAGTCTGCTTGGCTTTCTAATGAGTGATCATAATAGCTGTGCTTGCTGGTGGCTCCTTTTTTCATTTTCAGATTTATCAAGGTCTGATTTAATTGCCATAAACAAGGAAAAACAAGATCAAATTAGCAGATGAAATCATAGGGTTTGGAGCTGATACATATTAATGAGCTCTTACTTTTGTGATCTGGCTAATAATGACCTCAGACCTTGATAAAATTAGCTGAAAGGAAAACAAACATATCAGGGCACTGCAGTGCTTGGATGCTCCTAGGCTGGGAAGCCACCAGATGCAGAGATGCTTCCTTGGTGAGCCAGAGGGAGTGGGAGCAGGGTCTGCGGGATGCACAGCCTCCCTTGCCCCCAGCCTGAGCCTGTGTTGCCTTTGGGCTAGAAGGTGCCTGCCTGTCCCGTGAGCAGCCCGCATGGCCCATTCTCCCCTCTCCACCCAAACCCCTAAGCAGCCCCCTTGGCAGTGCTCCAGTCTGAGAAATCAGACACAATATAGCCACTCCTCAGTGGAATTCTCTTCAGTCTTTTTAACAGGCTTGAAGTATTTTACATCCGTAGGAAAACCACCTTTGAATTAGTGGTTTTGTTCTCTGAATTGTGCTTTGTATTTGCTCTAATCAAATTCCCTCTCACCCAGATAAGCATTAAATGTGGATCACATCTGAGGCAAACACTTGCAACTCTCTGCCGGCTCTTCTCTGGGAGGAGAACTTGCCTTTGTTATGGAAATGTTTCTCCGGAGTGAGCCGACTCAGGGAAGCAGGCACCAGCCAAAACACACCCTTTCCGCCCCTGTGTTTCTGCACAGATTCATTTTGAAACCCTGTGACCTCGGCAAGGAGTCTTCTTATTGAGGATGAGAGTTATATTCCTATAGAAACACATCATCAGGTTTTTAAACAAGCACCTGGGTGGGAGTATTTCAAGGCGGTAAGGATGTCGGCTTGGAGTCTTAGAAAAGGAGCCTGTCTCCCTGCCCTATCACCTCCAGCTGGGGGACCTCAGCCAAGTCACAGAACTTGGCTAAGCCTCACTTTCTCCATCTGTACAATGGAGGTAATAAAAATAGTTATCTCCAAGGGTTTGACAAATAGAACAAGGTAATACATATAAAGCACATGAAACGGTTCCTACCACATGATACAATACATGCTTAATATATTCTTATTTTATGGCACATGTTTCCACCCCCCCCACTTTATCGTTAAATCTCTATGTAAATACTCTAGAAATAAGCTTCTACATTCCCATTGATGGTGTAGAGCAGTGGTTTGCAAGTGGGGTCCTCAGACTAGCAGCATCAGCATCTTATTGGAGAAATTGCTAGAAAAGCAAATTTTCAGGTCCTACCCCAGACCTCCTGAACCAGAAACTCTAGGGGTGAGGCCCAGAAAACTGCATTTTTACAAGCCTTGTGGGTCATTTGGATGCATGCTCAAGTTTGAGAACTATTGATATGGGGAGAATATGGCATGGGAAACTTGTCTTAGAGGAAATGTGGCCCTATAAATTTTACCTGCACAAATTTTACCTGCTTTTTAATTGTTGGCTATTTATATCTCAAATGTGTTGACATTTACAAAAGTGACTTCAGCTGATGCATGGTGGAAGGGGCAGAAAACCTCGCAAGCATGAAAGTTCAAATGAGCCACATTCTGCTTCCCTTACTCTGAACTTTCCCAAAAGCAAGTTTCAGAGAAAATTACAACTTTGTGTGTTCCATCAAGGTACCAAAGAAAAGAATCACTGAATCACAGCTCCAGTAGAAGAGAGGAGTCTTCGAATAAATCAAAGAGACAGGAAGCTATCTTTTCATGACTCTGTTGGGATTTGGGACAGACAAAAGAGAAAAAGCAATGGAAAATTTAAATCTTTTTATTCCAAATGTTCCAGACAATACTAATGATAAACACAAGGGCAATTTCAATTTTTTAAAATGATAAAACCACATTCTAAGGTTACAGAACTTTTGTGTGGTGTATCTGCACAAAAGATAGGCCTTTAGAAATGGATCAAATTTGCCAATCAGGATTCAAAATGCAAATATTCATCTTTTAAATATATGTTCCTATAATATTTTAGGTTTACAGAGGAAGATTTATCATCTACAATCTTAAGACCAGCATTTTGCCTGAGGCCATGGTTTTGATCTAAATATGCTCTAATTATGAGTCTTTTATTTTAGAGGTTGTGTTATTACTACGTTAATGTAAGTGAATATTTATCTTAATAACTAGGCAAAACCAATGCTTTCTTCTATTCCCAGAAAGTGCCGTGGAGCCTGAGGTGGCCAGTGCCACTCTGGGGCTGCCTGCAGTTTACATCTTGAATTACTTGTACCCAACACTTACAGCAAAAGTTCCTTTTCAGGGAAGTTTGGCAACCATCACATCCCCTCAACAGGGCCTGATATCTGTCAATTCTATTACACTCTATAAGCTGTGACTGCTTTATGGAGGCAAACTGTGACGAGTAGAGTGGGCCACATTACTAAATAGTCCCCTCTCTTGGATTTAGACTCCTTAAAAGATTAGAATTTCTCTGGACTGCAGAACAGTGTGCATAAAAACTTGGTAAGGATTATATAAAGTCATACTTCCCTCTGTCTAGCTGTTAACTGAAAGCACTTGTTTTTTTCTTGGTAATTTCAGTCTGTAGCAGGACTATTGTTTTAGTTTAATTTCTCTCCTCATGTTTTGGAATTTCTTTTCATTTACATTTTTAATATTATAACTGTATTGGCTTAGTTAGGGCTCAAAACCAGTATCCTGAATATATAAATTAATACATGGCTAGGCTTTTATTAACTGGGAAATCCTGTTGATTTTTGGCTTCAGTTATTTAAAAAAAGAGAGAGAGAGACAGTGATGGCATAGCCATTAGCCACTGGGTAGCTAGATACCCTCCAGTCCCCAAGACCTTGGTGGATCAGAATTAGGCTCAAGGAGACACACAGAATAGGTCATTTAGGCCCAGTTAGTAGTGAATAGCAATAGAAAGCAAGGAAAGGGTGTGAGAGTAGTGAGTATTAACAATAAACACGAGAATACAGGCAGGGCTGTAGACTGTCTTTCTCCAGGGCTGATTTAAGACAGGGGGAAACAAACAGAAAAAAATATAAACTCTCTGACCTTCCCTTCTACCCTCTTTAGCTACCCCACACCTTTGTTAGACTTAAGAGGTAGAAAGAAGCAGCAGTTAAGTAAGAGGGCTGTGGAATCACAGAGACATGGATCAAGTCTTGGTTTGTTTTGTCGGTTACTGGCTGTGTTACACTGGGCAAGTTACCTAACTTCTCTCTGCTTCCATTTTGTCATCACCACGCTGAGATAACAAAAGCACCTACCCCACGTGAGCATCAAATCAGTAAGCACTCAACTAGCACTATTCTTTCTCTACAGGGTCCTGCTCTCAGTTAAGTTATGGATGAAGTAGGCAGAGTGAGACATGTCAACAAGGAAGCAAGGGAGGTGGGGGACATCTCCCTGGTAGAAACGCTGAGCAGAGATTTGCTGATTCTTCTCTGTTTTCACCACAATCTTGTTGTATGATTTTCTGGTTATTTTTTTTTTTCTCTTTTCTTTCCTATATCGTAATGGTCATGGCAGGCAGTAGAATGGCTCCCTAAAATATCCACAACCCAGTCCCCAGAACCTATGAATATGTTACCTTATGGGGCAAAAACGATCCTGCATATGTGATAAAATTAAGAAATTAGAGATGGGGTGATTATCCTGGATAATCGGAATGGACTCAATGAAATCCCAAGGGTCCTTATAAGAGGGAAAGAGGAGGGTCAGGGTCAGAAAGGGGATGTGACAACAGAAGCTCTCTGCTCTGAGCTTTGAAGGTGCTATACTATTGGCTCTGAAAACAGAAGAAGGGGCCACCAGCCAGAGAAAGTGTGAGGCCTCCAGAAGACAAAAGAGGCAGCAGAACGGATTCTCCCCTAGAGCCTCCAAAGGGGAGGCAGCCCAGATGACACCTCAGTTTCAGCCAAACAAAACCCGTTTCAGACTTCTGAACTCTAGAACTGTGAACTGACCAATTTGTGCTGTTCTGAGCCACCAATTTTGTGTATTTTATCACAGCAGCAACAGAAAACTAGTACAATGGTACACGGCTGTGTAACTCCTCAGGGTAGTAAGGAACTACAAAGGAAAGCAGCGCTCTGCCCAGCAGAACCATTTGCTCATCTAGCATTCCATAGGCTTCTCCATTTGGCCTTCAGAGAAAACAGAGCAAAAGCAAATTTTTATTTAAAAGTGCACATGATTCACTCGGAAGAAATAATCGTGGATCAGAGGAGAGAATTAATTGCCTGCGGTTCACTTTAAATATGGGGGGAGAGGGTGCAGTTGGTATTAAACCTTGGTTTTTGTATTGCTTTCAATGACTAGACCGTGGTGTTCAAGGAGGAAGTTACTAGAACACTGTCAAGCCCTGTCTGTCACTCAGACTTCACACAGCATGTTGGAATGGCTTGAAAACTCCAGTGGAGAAAGCTGAGGGAAGGCATCGTGATTGCAGGCTACACTCAGTCCCCAAGGGTGACATCAAAATGCAATCGCCTAGTTACCTTCCGTTATAGCTCAGTCTCGCTCTCAAGACCTTTTTGCCTTATTTTGGAGCCATCTTTACTCTTCTGCCTGCATCAGAGTTACCTGACTTCCATAGGTTTTCATTATTTACCCACACTTTTCATGTTAAGTTTTGTTTCTGCAGGAAAAAAAGCTTGGCCAGAGACACAGTCTAGGATCCTCAGACGACTTATAAAGAGGACACCTAATTGATGGATTGAAGATTGAGCCCTGAGTAATGGGTGTAATCCCTAAATAACTGGCCAGATTCTGTTCTTACAAAAAAAGAAAAAACAATAATCCATGAACCACAGGGTTAGGGATCACTTTGCTCCATCAGAAACAACCACACACTACCAATTTGTTGCCCATAAAGATTAAATAAATTTTACAGATGATAAACTATCCCAGCTATCCGAGTGCCCAGTGATAGTTAAAATGTGTTGGTCTTTTTGGAAAATCCTTTCCATAGGGCAGTGACTCACAACTTGGACACAGTGGGCATATGTCCACTAGAAAACACAAAGGAGCTGGTGATAGTACACTCACCTATGTAACAGAAATGTAGTAAGCACCTATGCCATGTTGTGTGGGGACACTCTGGGGAATAAGACATCTGGAGACTCTCTCCGCCTCCCAGCAGTCTTCCCAATGCTTTATCCTCATTCTGCAAAATTCCAAGTGCAAGCAACCCTCCTCATCATTCACTCCCTCTGCAAATCTCTCTGTGTATGGAGTAGCTTTGAGGTCCAGGGAAACCTACTCAGACAGAAGAGAGCAGAGAGGGCTCCCAATCACCCTGGGGAGTGTGACAAGGCTGGGCCATTTCTTCTGCCCACAGAAGGCCATCTCCCCATCCACCCCATCTGCTGGTCTCTTGGCTACCCCGGCAGAGGATTCCAAGGAAAGATCCAGTCGATGGTCATGTGCAGATTCGCCCAGACCTGAAGGAGGCTCTGGCAAGGGGAAGACAGCCTGGCTTCAGAAATGTCTTCCAGACTGTAGCTATTAGGGCTTTCGCATCAAGAAACACGAGGGGAAAGGAAAAGAAAAAAATAGGTAGGGGTAGGTGGGGACTGGATGGGATTTGTTCAAGACCAGATTTGAAACATTCTGCTTTTTTTTTAAACAACTTACTTTGTAATCATTGCCTTGGCGCCTGGCCCTCTCTCATTTAACCTCGTCTGCCTGACTTTAAATTCATGGAACAGATTTTCACTGCCTTGGACTCCAAGCAGTTGGCTGGTGGAGTGTTCTTGGATGTTACCAAAAAAAGGCATTTGATACCATTAATCATATTGCCATATGTAATAAATTGGCTGCCTATGGTACATCGCCTAAAATTGTCACATGGTTCCAATCAGAGCTCTGCCAACTGAAAGTGGTTATTGGAAAGTCTGACTCTCCCTTTCAAGCACGCCTTCTCCGTGTTCCATGGGCCCCTCCTGTTTGCACCGCCCGTTAATGACCTGCTGGCTCATCGTCTGCACAAAGGCCAGACCTTAGGAGGATGCACATGTCTGGGGGTGCTGCTCTACATGGGCAATAACCTGCGTGGTATCACAGTCACATCGTTACAGTCAGTCTCTGACAGCCAGGCGGCTTGAAGGATAAGCCAATACATCACTTAATTTGCAGTTTCGCATCTGCCTCTGCCCTAATTCTTTTTCAGTCGTCCTGTGCCCCTTTTCCAAACTTTATAGATATACTGAATTCAGGGGAGCAGTGTCCTCCGTGGAGAGTGCTGCTGCCTGTCCTCATCTTGGCCCGCAGGGGGAGTACTGCCACGCTGCCCTGGAGATACCCCAGAGTCTCGTGAGAACAATAGATTTCAGCAAGTGGGGAAGAGGAGGTGGACAAAGAAGGAAGGTGTTAAAAGGAACGTGCCACCAGGTCGCCTGGCTTCAATGGGTTACACTTGTGTGCTGTGAGCTTTGGGTTTCTTTGTTTCTTTTTTTTCTCTAGCATGATCTGGCCAATCTGCATAAAAGGATAAGGAACTAAAGCTTTTCCTTCAAATCAGATCGTTGTTCTGTTTTGTCTTGAAACTTTGAAAGGCCCTTATGAAACATCTTGGAATGTGACCTCATTTTTTAAAATTGAAAAGTATTGTGTGTGTATTAAAAAAAATTCTTTGAATATGCATGATGCCCCTTTGTGGGTATTTGCATGTATCCGAGAGCATATATATGTGTCCCTTCTTTGTGTACATCTGTGTGTCCAGATTCCAGCTGGGACCAGGTACTGAAATCCTGAAATACAGTTTTTGTCTCATTTCCAGCAGCTCTAAAACAGGAAGTACAGGAAATCTTAGTCACCCCCCACCCTGGCCCCATCCTGGAAAAAAGTTCTGTTCTCATGCAATTTGCAGGCAATATTTGCAGACCCAGGAGGTTCGGGCAGTTTGGGTAAGGTTCATATAAACATCCCTGCCACCATCTGAAAACCATAAATAAGGCCATTGGGGAAAAAGAAAAACCAAGGTCCCTTCTTTTTTCACACCACATCTACATCTTTCATCTTCAGTAAGACATTGTTCGGCGGAGTAGGAGAGCTTTGGGGGAGAGCCTGAGCAAAAATTTAATAGATGGCCTTAAAAATAAGAGCTCCGAGTGAAACACAGAGCGAGTGGTGTGCTCAGCTCACAGAAACCCAACCAGAGTTCCAAAGTGCCTGTGAGAAAGGGAAGGTCTGGCACCCCCGCTGCTTCAGCGAAGTGCCGGTAAGACCGAGATCCAGGGCTCTGTTGGGCTCGGTCTTTTCCCATGTGAGTGGGGGGCGGGGTGCACATATAATAGGTTTGACCTTCGGTTCAGAGAAAAACAAATAATAAAAGTGACCTAAACGGCAAGTTCTGAGGAGAGTTAGTTGTTACTAGCATATTCTCTGAATCAACCATGCTCTGGGGACACATAAAGATATAGTAATACACCCAACTGTGCAAAGGACTTCTCCTCCATTGGCTACAGTCAAAATTCAAGTCTAAATATTCATCGCTTGTCCATTCAGGGGCTCTGTTTCAGAATTCTGGTTTGAGGATGTAAAACCATTTCTTTATCAGTTGGTTTATGTTTTGGACTGACAAGTGGGTTTCCTTGCAGAACCCCAGGCGCACCGACACTAAATTAATCCGAGTGAGTACTTCGTGGCGGCACACTTTTGAAGAAGTCAAAGCTCTTAGCAAACACTTTTCCTTCCTCATTCAATCAGGATTTATTGAGCATGTGGGGAAACCAGGCATGGGGGATAGAGAAGAAATCTCTGCCTTCGAAAGTCATACAGCTGAGTTCAAACACACACACACACGGAATTACATGCTTTACTCTTACGTGTTGTGTGAGTGTTTTACTTTTCATAAAACTTCTCTGAAAGTATGTGTGTTTTTAACCCTACTATATCGCAGGAGCTATGGGCTTTTTCTGACCCACTTTATGAGCATCTCTCTCTTGTTGAGGTCTTTTGTATCCATGGCCAGTGAACTACAGCCATTGCTAATGGGAACACTCGCGTTGAAAAGTTGATGGCAGAGGACAGGAGTGTGCACTGTTAAAAGATAACAAAATACAGACAACAGTGATAGGATGAGAAAGTCGTCAGGGAACTCGTATAGCGGAATGAGAAGGACCCTCGTGGACGTCAGGGTCATATGTGGCTGCCTCTTACCATTTTTCCCCCAATTGTTTGGTGAAGGGGCTGCCAGGAAGCCAGAGAGAATGGAACAGACTTTTTGCCAATTCAGGAATAAGTGAAGTAGGCAAGTTAAGTGGATTATGTTAAGCAGCCTGTTACCCAAGCCAGGTGTGCCAACCATTTATTACTGGGCTGGAGCAGAACCCCTAGCAGCTAAGGAAGGACTTGGCAAGACTTTAGTGCCACAATGTTGAATCATGATACTAGAAGAAAACTTACTCCAAGACAAAGTTCAGGAGCTAAAAGGAGAGCCCGGACAAAGCAAGGGTTGGCAAATGCTTTGTGCAACAGCAAGATGTTAAGTATTTCAGGCTTTGCAGCCACATGTGGTCTCTGTCACACAGTGGGGGATGTGTGTGTGTGTGCTCTTTCTAGTCTACTAAAAATACACAAACTCTCAGCTTAAGAGCCCTACACAAAAGGTCATGGGATAGCCTTGGTCTATAGGCTAGATTTCTCCTGCAAGCGGTCCTTTGCCAACCCTGTAAATCCCATTTAACAAACATTTGTTGTGCACCTAATATGTGTTAGGCATTGTGCCATGAGCAGAGTTTTCTGTATAAATGGTTTGGCCCCAACATCAAGAAGCATCTAACTTAATATGCTCTAGCAATTTAGCAAGGAGCAAATTAAGCTGTAACTAAGATTGTGCAAGATACCAACTGGCACCTCAATATAATTAGCTTCTCATTTTCATCACAGCTTAATCATCTCATACCTCTATCACCTAGAAGGATGTCAAAAACTGTGTGTTTAAAAGACAACAAATTTTTAACAGAGGTTTTGTTCTCTTTAAAAGCTTGCTATATGTAAAGTCTTTGTTTTTAAAAATTTATTTATCTATTTACTTATTTAATGGAGGTACTGGGGATTGAGCCCAGGATCTCGTGCATGCTAAGCACGTGCTCAACCATTGAGCTATACCCTCCCCACTAAAGTCTTTAATTATAATGCTTAATTAACAGTATTGTTTAACAGAGTTTTGTTCTGTTCTGTTTATTGAAGAGTTTACTAAAGCATTTTCTTTTCTAAATTGTATCTTCCTTTACTTATCCCAAATCTTTTGTCACTACAATAATACATACATTCACATGTACAATATACCTACACAGAGGAAAAGATCATAGCTTTCCTAAATTGTAAGTTCAATATTTTTACCAGTTCTAAACTTCCTATTCACTACTTAGAAGCCTACAGGGAAAAAAATCCATTATGTAATAATTTTTATTTGACTGCAAGAGTGCAAGTGTATATATTGTTTCCTTTAAAAAAAAATGGAATCGTCATTCGTAGGCGTAGATGTGTACTTGTTATGCCAAGATGACACAGACTCGGTTCAACTCACCTGGGGACAGGTGCGTTATTTATTCCTCTTCTGACACTCTTCTTTATATAGATCCTTGTTTCTGATCTATATCATTTTCCTTCTGCTGAAGAACTTCTTTTACCATTGCTTGCAGGGAAGACTTGCTGGTGATAAATTCCCCCAGTTTTGTCTGAGGTCTTTATTTCACCTTCACTTTTGAATGAAAATTTTGCCAGATACACAATTCTAGGTTGGTAGTCCATTTCTTTTAACACCTTAAATATTTTATTCCGCACTCTTCTTGCATGTATGGTGTCTGATGAGAAGTCTATTGTATTTCTTATCCTTTTTCCTCTAGATGTAAGGTGTTTTTTTGCCTTCTTGCTTCTTTCAAGATTTCTTTGTCTTTGGTTTTCTCATATTTGAATGATATGCTTAAGTGTAGGTTTTTTGCTTTGTTTTGTTTTGTTGTTTCATCCTGATGGTTGTTCTCTGGGCTTTTCGGGATCTGTGGTTTGATGTGTCATTAATTTTGGAAAGTTCTCAGCCATTATCACTTCAAATATTTTTTCTGCTCTGTCCTCTCGTTCTTCTCCTGGGCATGTTACACCTTTTAAATGTATCCCATAGATCTTGGATGTTCAGAGCGGGAGAGGGGGGGTTCATTCCTTTCTGTTTGCATTTTATCATCTTCAGCTCACTGATTCTTTCCCAGGCTGTCCTGAGTCTACTGATGAATTCAGTGAAAGCATCCTTTATTTCTCTTATGGTGTTTTTTATTTCTAGCATTTCCTTTTGATTCTCTCTTAGCATTTCCATCTCTTTGCTTATATCACCCATCTTTTTTTGTAGTGTTTACTTTTTCCATTAGACCCCTTAACATACTAGTCATAGTTATTTAAATGCCCTGTCTGATCATTCCAACATCAGTGTCACACCCAAATCTGGTTCTGATGATTTCTTTGTCTCTTTGACTGTATTTTTACTTGCTTTTTAGCACACCTCGTAATTTTTGGTTGAAAGCAGAGTATATTGCATTAAATAACAGGAAATGATGTAAGTAAGCCTTCGGCGTCAGACTTTATGTTAATCTGGCTGGGAGTTAGGCTGTGTTTAATGTTTTCAGTAGCTGTAAGTGCCAAAGAGTCAAATTCCCCTAGTGTCCTTGCTCTGGTCTTTCCTCTTCACTTTGGGCTTCCCTAAGGACTGCTCTTCAGAGAGTCTGTGTCTTGCAGCTCTATCAGCTGTTACTACTGGAGCCCTGTTGGCGTGGCAGGAAGGAATGGGGAGAGGGAACATTCTATAATCTTACAACTAAATCTAAATGTTTTAGTGGGTGTGTGTCTTGAGGCTGTGACCTTCACAGATGATTGTCCAGAGGTTTAACTTTTTCCCACCTGATCTCTGCTCCCTTCTCTGAATGCATATCTCCAATTTATTTCCATGAAACTCTGACCCCTATTGAGTAAGTTCCTTGCCCCCACCCTGTTAGGTGAAACAGGAAGTCTAGAGGGTGCTGCAATGGGGATGTCCTTCCTCAACTGGGATATAGCACTAGTGAAGCCCTTCCCCTGGAAGAGTACGCCTTTGATAGGGAGAAGTCTCTCCGTGTATGTCACGATGATTACTCTGCCAGAGCCACGAGGGGCTCTTTCTCAGATCTTAACGGTGAGAACCTGGTAGAGTCTCTAGAGGTAAAGCCCACAAAAGTGTGGGGCCTCCCAAGACTTCAGTCCCCAGGAATTTCTTATTCTCATGCTAGCCCACACTTAGCCTCCAGCAATTCATCAAAATTACTATTTGAGCATTTGCACCACTTCACAGCTCCAGGTAACCCGATCTCAGCTGTGTCTCCCTGGATTTGCCTGTCTTGCTAGATTTCAGGGCAGAAGTTTGCCCTGCAACCTCAGTTTTCTGATGAGAATAAAAAAAATGTCATTGGTTTTCAGTGTTGTCCAGCTTTTTTCTTGTTGTAAGGATGTCAGTGGCAACTTCAAAGCTCTCTGCACATCAGGTATTAAATCAGAAATAACAAAATGTTTTAACAAATAGATGCATGATCAAGTAAACAAAAGCAGAAAATGCACTCTCAAGTCAGTCTCAATATTTAACTTTTCTTTGACAACCACAGACCAGGACTGAAGTACCAGTGCCACTAAACTGCAGGTAAATATCTAAGAAACAAGCAACTCTAGGGTCAAAGCAGCAGAAAGTAATAACACATTTTTATATTTTTTTTTGTATAAAAAGAGAATTTAATGATATGATTGTGTTGAAATGTGATTTCAACTGCTACATCTACTTAGTCATCAGATTTTATATGCCCAGAAGCACATCATCCCCATTACCAAGCAGTTATTAAGCACCACTGTGTGCTAGAATTATTGGGTATTCACAAATGCTGTGATTGGTGAGCTGAGGGACTAGAACAACAGCTAAAGGTGAAGAAAGTATGAATAAAATTATTAAATAACAAAAATCTGTATAAAAATAATGAATTTTGTGTATTTCTAGAGGATGTAAATTGATTCAATGGTATGTAAAATATTTAAATACTTCTATAGATAATTTATTGGAGTATGGCTTTATAACTAAATATTAATCTGAAATAAATAGCAACTCAAAGCAATATGTGTTACATGCTACATGAATGATAAGGGTAGTAATTGCTGCAGAGAAGCTGTGTGCAGTAGTCAGCTGTGTACTAGTCACCACCACCATCTGCAGGCATCCAAACATATTCTTGTAACATTAATTGGCAACATTTAAGCTCAGTCTCAACTGAGGCCTTCCCACCAAATACATGTCTTATTTAAAAATGAGGTTTGAGACCACCAAGCAAGATTTACAAGAGCAAGTTATAAAAACATTCTGTGATCCTTTGCTGATTTCCCAACTTCAGCTGGAAAAAAGAAACTGAAGAGGCCGGAGGAAAAACTTGGGTGATTAAAAGAACCACCAAACTTTCCGGCCTTTCCACCAAATAAGGAAGGCATAGAGGGTATCTGCCCTTTATCTCAATCCTAAGCAAAGGGCCTTTCATAGGGCCGCCCAGATGCTTAATGCATCCACGCAAATAGGTTGAGGACTCACTGGGATGATGTCTGAGTGAAGCTTAGAAACTCTGAAGGCCCAGAGCCTGGCAGGCTAGTGCTCTGCTAGCATGAGATCATCACAGACTGACCAAGAGGGCTGTTTGGAAGGTTGTAGTGTCACCAATAAGGGGAAGGGGGAGGAACCATGGGATTCCTGGGGCTTAAGCACAGAACCATAAGCAACCTAGAAGAGATGTGTTCCCCGTATCAGGGGAACTGGGGACAACTCTTAAGACCAGCCAAAAATGTGCTCTGAGAGAAAGGGCCAGCTTGAAACACTACCAAGCCTAGGGACTGCCTTTGCCACCTTGTAACACTACAAGTCCCACCTCAGAGCCTTTGCACTTGCTGTTCCCCCTCTCTGGAATGCCTCTTCACCAGGTGACTATGAGGCAGCATCGTTGTTTCTTCCAGGTCGTTAATCAGAAGGCATCTCCTCAGTGAGGCCTTATCTAGCTACGCTGTCTAAAAGTGCTAACACCTCGTTTCTTTTTCCTGCTTTATTTTTCCCCTTATTACTTTTCTTTATCCAGCATACTAAATGTTGCACTTACATGCTTCAATACCTCCACTCGACTGTAAGCTCCACAGATGCACTTATTTTTGTCTATTTTGTTCACTACTGCATCTCCAGTTCCTAGAGTGATGCCTAGCACCCAGTAAGCATTCAATGAATATGTATTCAGTGAACAGGTTAATAAATACAAACTGACAAGGTCTGTGAGGGAGAAAAGTAAATGACTTTCTGATAATTCCTCATGAGCCTTCTTTACTCAATGTGTCAGTTACACTAGCTGCTGATACCCCATGGTGTTCAGAATGGTTTTATTACACGTGACTCAAAAAGGGTAGAAGACTGGAGTGATCAAGAAGACTTCTTGTAGAAGCTGGAATTTAAGCTGGATCTTAAAAAGATTGATGAGACCCAGAGACACCAGAAAGGTCTTTGAACAAAAGTGAGAAGCCAAGAAAGTTCATGAGGTACCCACTGAACAACTATGAATAGATACTCATTTGCCTAAAGCAGAGGATTTTGTAGAGGAAACAAGCCTCAGAAGGGACGCAGAGGAGGTTTGGTCACTAATGAGAGCAGGCCCTGATGCTCTCCTGAAAGCTATGGGTGGAAGCAGCCTTCCCACACAGCTGTGAGTAGGCTTCAAGTTAACAGAACAAGTCAGACACACATAGGTCAAGGCTAAGGCTCAGACTTCAAGGACATTTAGACCTCCAGTAGGAACCCAGTCAATGTGGGATCTTCTGATGACCAGTGAAGGCATCCACGAGGTCCACCATGAAACCAGATGAGAAGTTGGAGTAAATGTGCACTCCAGTCCCTGGATCTCCAATATTTTATGCCTCTCTGGTTTTATTCTTGGGCAGAACCATTCACAGCTTGGGGAGGGTGTTGTCCATTTGGGACCTGCTGGGTCCCAGCAGCCTTTGAGCCTTGCAACCTCTGACTGGCCAAAGCCAAGGAAGCCAGTCATTATTCACAGTATTTCTGTGTTAGGCAGGCTTGCCTCAACGCTCCATCTATTTGCATCTGCTCTGAGAATTTTGCTTGGATGTGAGCTTCACTATTGACCACTAAGTTCTTTCACTCCCCACCTCTGGACAGCTTTCTCAGCTTCAACCTTCTCTGTAGTCTTTGACCAAGTTCATTGCATTCTGCCCATATTAGGGTGGGCCATCAGCTGGACACTGCATTTTCTTCTCAGTTCTTCCCTGACTAGCTCATAAATGGACTTTAAGTCTTCACCTCTGATTGCAGCTTATAGTTCAGTTTACCATCCTTTCTGATGAGACCAGGCCTGTGTAAGGCTTTCTGCTTGTTAAGTAAGCATTACTTATCATTATCCTGTTTTTCATTCCTTTTGGTCAAACTCTAAATTGACCAGATCCCACACTTGAAGGAACAGTCCTAGGTTCCTGTAACTAACAATGTTCCTCAGCTGTAATGTCACACGGGCGTGGACCCATGGCTTCCCAAACCAACAGCAGGTCTCCCAGGTTAAGAGACTGACTACTTCTCATGCCTTGAGAACTTCTGGTTCTGAGCCATACAGACAGTACTTTAGACACAGGAGCTATGTTCATCCCTTCTCAGGGCGCCATTGCAGAGCTATGTGCGTACTGCAGCTCTTTCATGTAAAGCTGTCTATGTTTTTAAGTGCCATTGGATTCCTTTTCATTGCATGTTTACTGCAAACTTTATAAATTCCTTACACAAATTCTGAGGAGCAGTCCTTCCTCAGATGGATGTGTGCCACTGAAGATTCTGATACCTACACTTTCCCACCAGAGTTTCACATGGTGGAGTCTGGGCATCAGAATGGTTTAAAAACCTTTTAGGTGATTCTCATCCTCCAGTTGATTCTAACAGGGATGAGAATCGTTGCTCTAGAGAGGAACATCTCAAAATTTAATGAGTCTAAGATTCACCCAGGAAAACGCAGAATCAGTAGTTTTGGGGTGGGCCTGAGACTCTGCATTTCTAATAAGCTTTTCCACGATGCCAGTATGTATTCCTAATACACAGACCACTCTTCAAATGTAAGGTTCTTTAAATAACATGTGGAAATTTGATTTTGAATATGAAGTTTTGTTACTTTATGAAATAAAATTAAGTGAAAAGAAAAATTCAGGTTCTCCGTCACACTAGCCACATTCAGGTGCTCAGTAGTTACCTGGCACTAAAGGCTACTGTCTTGAATGGGGCAAAGTAGAAACGTTTCCATCACAGAAAGTCCTACTGGATGGTGTGACTCTAGACCCTTCAGTTCTTTGTATTTCACTTTGCAAGAAATTGCACTTGCCAAGCCTGCAGCTAATGTGTCTGCAGCCCCCAAGGGCTTTAATAACACATATATTTTGTACGCATTTTTTCTTTGGACTTTTAAAGTCAAACTTCGTCCCAGAAGATAGTGGGAGGTCCCACAGAACCCTGTGATTTCAGGACCAGCTTTGGGCACTACGAAGTTGATTTGCGGTATTATTGTTTTTGTCACTGCTGCTGTTTTAGTTAAAGCAAACTTTCTTGAGTGAGTTAATTTATCCTCTATGGTTATTTTTAAACTCTTTTTTTGGAGGGACTTGCCAGTTTCTCTTGTCAACCTCTTTTACTGGCATCTCCTGAAAAACATCTTTGTCCTAGTATTTGTTTACCTCAGGTCCAGCCACCTAGGTCCCCAGCCCTCTCATTCATCCCACAGCATTGGTACCAGGCACTCAGAGTCCAGCACTATTCAATAGCGAACAGCACTTCCCCCTCACCAAGTTTATAATTGAATAGAGGACCTGAATGAGGCAAGTAAAACTCAAAATCTCATTAAGTCGCTAGCAGTGGCTAGTGAGTGGTAACACATTAAAACATTAAAACAGATTAGTTTCTCATATTAGCCAGCTATCACTGAGCAAAGGGCAGGGTCCAATAAAATGGTAAACAGGAGAGAGGGAATTTAATGGAGGGGAGGGAGGGGCCAAGGGAAGGTCAGGGCAGGGCTAAGACTTGAGAGGGCTGCTCACTGAGTGGGCGCAGCCCTGCCGAGGAAATGACTTGGGCAGGCAGGCGGATTCGGGATGGGAGAACACAGTGAGGTGGGAGGCATGAAAAAGAGAAAAATGAAAGGTCAACAGAAGTGATGGACAAAATCCAGCTGGTTGACAGTTCTCTAGAAAGCCCTGAGTAAATCAGCCAGCCTTTCATTGCACCTCCTTCAGGGCAGCTGTGCTCTCTGATGAAGGAATGTGTGAGGATGGGGGCCAGGGTGGGAATGGGTCCATGGAAGGAACAGGCTTTATCCTGCTGCCTCCTCATCTGCCAGAAGGACAGTGAGAGACAGCTGAAGTCTCCAGAGCACGAAGCCCACAGGACTGAACCGGGAGGCCTGGAGCTCCAAGTTCTAGTCCCAGCTCAACCTGGGATCCTCAGAGGCACCTGCTCATCTCTGGGCTCACTTCCACAACTGTGCCTTGAAAAAGTTAAATGGTCTTTCATCTTTGAACTTCTGGGGTCTCTGATTCTGTATCTAGGGCAGTGGTTGGCAAACTGAGGATGAAAGTGGGGCCTGGGTCCCTCCCTGCACCGGCTCCATACAGAGCAGCCCCTCTTCTGTGTGTTTACATATGCTAGTTCCACAGAGCACTGACCAAGTCACGTATTTGATAGAATTGCCTCAGCCATTCTTTTGAAGTTTCTCTGTGGTTCTTAAACCATTACTGACATCTTAGAAATGTAAATGTATGGGCCAGAAGAAGGTAGAGGGAGGGAGCGGGTGAGAGTGGAGAGAGGAAGCAGTGGGGAGACAGAGACAGAGACAGAGAAAGAGAGAGAGACTGAGAGAGAACGCACATGCACCATGGCCCACCTGGGGCAGAAGAGGAAGAGACTGGACATCTCCACTAAACCCAGCCACAGAGAGTCCTTTCCTGGAATTCATCCTTGTTAATGAGACAGGGTCACAAAGATCACCCACCCTGCTATATACAGGAAGCTTATAAAGAAAGTTGACAGATCAAAAATTGTGTATCCACATTAGCTATGAAAAATTGTACACATATTTGAATGACTCCCTCTGTTCAGCCACTTTTGGTCCTAAAAATTCCTCCTTGGGAACCTGATTAGTTCCCTAATCCTTTGTGAAATTGTTGGACTATCTTTCATTTTCTGAGCCATCAGCAGCTTACAGCACACACCTCCGGAGTGAATACCTTGTTGTGGGGAAGAGGTGAGGCATGTTGATTTGAAAGGCAGGTGGGGGCCAGTACGTGAGGCTCCAGCTCACGTGCCCAGGGTCACCACCTTCAGGAAAGACAGCCCTCTTGGCATATGCCCTCGGCCAGAAGGTCAACACAGAGAACTCTCTATGCTGAAAACAGAGCCCTGTGGCTGAGAGAAATAACCCAACCATGATTTAGAGAGAAACCTATTTCTCTTTTCAAATTGTACGACTTGACATGTTGCTGTAGTGCACTTCACATCTGATTACATTAGTCACATCGCATTATACCGTATCAGATGTGACATGATGCAGCGGGATTGTGAACTGTGTATAGAGATGTACCAGCAGCCAGTAACTCCAACCCATCCCTGACGCAGGAGCCAAGCCCCCTACCTTCCTAGTGGCCCTTTGTTAATTCAGGTAAGACACCTTATTCTCCTGTCAAAGAGGGAGCTCCATAAATCCTTACCTGAATCATCAGCTAGAAGAGAAGTGATTCTAGATCCTTGCTTAAATCAAGGCTGTTTTTTCTCTCTTAGACCAAATCTAGAATTTCGTCTCTCCTCAGCACTCCCAATAATTGTCTTCAATGTGCCCAGCACATTACAATTTGCAAGGCCCTTTCAAAGCCATCATCTTATTGACAGTCCACATTCTTAGAAAGCCAAGACTTAGCAGAGATTTTTTTCACATTCAGTTAGATGATCCAGAATATTCAACAGTGTCTTACTCTGACCAGGACCCCAGGGGCAGGGGTTGGGTGGAAAAGAGGTCACCCTCTGAGCCTCGCTCTCCGTAGTGCAGAAAAATCAGCTGGCCATGGCCCTGAGCGGCATGGGCTGAGAGTGAGCCAGTCTTCATGATGGGCTGCTTGCATTTGGTGCTTTGCTTGACTCAATTTTATTTTACTCTAAATACTGATTTAAAGGTAACTACTAGAGACACATATCACAACCATGGTATGATTAGAATACGATGATTATGATTAGAATAATTTCCTGACTTCCCCATAAGGAAGAACAAAGGAAATGACACAAGCTTCTTAGAAGACAAAAGTCTGACCAGCCACAGTACGGTGAGAACCCACCTAATTCAAAAGTTGTACTTGCTTCTTAACACAGGTTTTCTTTCTTTCTTTGTTTTCAAAGAAGTCAAAGAAACCTCCCTATCCCGGAAAAGATAGTTTGGGATGCAAGTATCAGAACTTAACACAAATTGCCTTTAAAGAAATAAGGAAATGTATCAAAAAAGAAGAAGGTCCAGAGGTAGAACCGCCCAGAACTGAATGACTCAGTTAGTGACTCATCATAGACAGCCCAGTATCCTGGTTCTTCTGTCTTCAACTACAAGTCAAGTAAAGACTGTTTCTGAAGTTCCAGGCTTTCTATCCTGATACGACAACTTCCAGGGGAACAATACAGACTCTGTCTTCCTTTCTTAGAAGATAGAAAACCCTTCCAAGAACCACTATCCTACCCTATGAAGACTTCCCCTCAAAAGCAGGGGCCAGGATTGTACCACACATGCCTGTTTCTTAAATCAACTTTTGGCACAAGGAATGGGATTACTCTAATTAGACAAAGGAAGCAGCCACAATCAGTCACAAGTTCCATTTGCTATAAAAGCAAATACCAAGAAACACCACTTAGACAGGAAAGATGGCAAACAGCAGGCAGGATGAGGCCCAGCTCGGGAAATGCTCTCGGTGAGATTCAGTTCAAGTTTTTACTCTTACTTGAGGTGAGAAAGGTCTGGAACCAGGGGTCCACCATGTCGTTATCACATGCCACCAACTGTGACCAGGCTTCTCCCCCTACTCTGCCCTGGCCAGTATTCCAGTCTAGAGGGAAGTTAGCTTCCAAGAACAGTGTACTCTCTTCCCCTCAGGGCAGATCATCACCAGTTCTTCTTTGTGCAATATTGACATATTCTGCCTTTTACACATCAGACATGTATGTATAGATACTTGAAAATAGCTGCTGTGACCTCCCTAAGATGATTCTCTTCCAAGCTAAATATCTCTAGTTTTTTAAAATATTCCTTCATGGGGGATGGATATGGCTATTGGTAGAGTGAATGCTTAGCCTGCATGAGGTCATGGGTTCAATCCCCAGTACCTCCATTTAAAAAAAAAAAAATTCCTTTAGTGCCTAAGGTTGAACTTCCTCTTGTTCCCACTAACTACAACCCAGGGCCATACCTGGAAGTTTACTTACTAGCTAACTGCTCCAAATTGTTAGTCACTGTACCTTAGTATGAATTAATTCCACCAAATGAAATTTTTTGTAAAGTTTCTGAGGGAGAACAAAGAGGTGATGGAGAAAATGCAATTAGAGCAGGCTGACATTTTGAAAAGCCTGCAGAGAAGAAAGAGGTATTGAAGACACAGCTTGTTGATGACACCAGCTTATCTCAGATGCATGATATGTTGGTATTATGTCCCAGCTCATGGTAGGGCAAGAAAGGCTGTGCAAACTGGAGTGATTTGAGATAGGCAGTTTCTAGGAAGATGGACTTTGCCAAAAAATACTGCAATGAAGTCCTGGCTGGTAGGTAGAATAAATTCATTCATTCACCAAATATTTACCTAATGCCTCTATGGTGCAGTCACTCCACCAGATGTTGGATATGCAGTTTGGAAAGTGTGTAACAATAAACATCTGTTTGTCTAGGGTATTAATTGGCATGAAGCAGGGGAGAGAGAAGATGGACACCCCAAAAGAGCAGAGGATGTCCCAACAGCTAGTCAAAGGATGACATGAATAAATCTAGAAACAGGCACTATCTAGTCCAACAGGATAAGTTAAGTTACAGGGAAGGCTGCAAACCTCATGACTTTGGGTCAGGGACTGACGATGGAAGACTTCAGTTCTAAAAGGACAAGGCAGATTGAGAATCACAAGGAGCAAGCCCAAGGACCTGGCTACCATGATTAGGATACAAAGTGGAGACTGGATCTTCTGTAAACTGGAGTACAAGGTCACAGCTGAGTGGGTCGCAAGACTGACTTAGTGCTGAACCCCAAGATTAGACCACAAAGCCCTTCCACTCTGAGATCAGGATTGGGCCTGGAGCAGAACTGAACCTGGTTCCAGAGGGTACTATTTCCTGATCACAGGCTGCCACCCTCCCCCTCAGCTACCCCACTTCCTTGATGTGCCTCTCCTCATTTCTTCAGTTTTGGAGCTGCTGTGACCCGTTAGATCAAGTAGTGTAACAATCTGCCTCCTCATGTCTGCCTCTAAAGAATACCAAGTCACACCTGATCAAGACATTTTGCTTCTCCACATTACAGGAACTACCAACCAAGAAGAGACAGAATGACTGTAATCCAGAATTTAAGATGCACATGTAACGCATAAAGTGACTTCAAACCCCTGAAGTTTAAGCAAGACTAAGATAGCTAAACCATTTAGCTGGCCTTACCTCTAAAATTTATAAAGCAATGTTCACCTAAGTATTAAGGCGTTTGATAACAAAACACTTTCTTCTTTTATAACCACTTTCCCCCACCCTCATCAGGTCAACAGTTGCAAACTTCAGGCAACTGGTAATTTTCCAGCAGCCCAACATTCTAGAATGTTACAAAAATGTTTAATACTCATCAATTTTAATTAACAGCCTTGGCTGATTGGATTACTAGATGCTTGGAATTTCCCATTCAAATACCAGCTCTTCATTTTGAAGACAGAAGGATATGGTTTCACTCCTCTAACCAGAGCAAATTGCTCCAAAGTATACGAGTAAATTCTCTGCTTCCCAGAACCGATGGCAAATTCACAAAGCTCCATAAAACTCATGCACGACTTGCTCCTGCAGCTGCATAATTAAAAGAAAACTAATATATTGACTAGTTCTCCGAATAGCATTCATGTCACTGCTGCTTAAGAAAAGCTTGTTGCTAAAAGGATTATGGCCAATATCATTTTTACGATGAAACAGAAACAATGGCTCTAGTTTGCCTTGTCCAATCTGCTCACAGATACCCAAAATGTGCCTTTGGCTGATTTCTTACGTAAGTCTTGAGCCATCATGACAACCACAAGGAAATAGTTATTCAATGTACAGATTTACCACCAGGGCTATTGCTTTATCCTTGTTACACAGGCCCTCTGCCTCCCAAACTCAATCCATAGAAGGCTTATTTTTAGCAGTGACTAAAAGACTCCATGCTTTAATTTAT
Source organism: Camelus bactrianus (assembly GCF_048773025.1). NCBI lineage: Eukaryota > Metazoa > Chordata > Mammalia > Artiodactyla > Camelidae > Camelus > Camelus bactrianus. The sequence continues at coordinate 10,163,855 of NC_133562.1, read as the reverse complement.
GCACACATATAAAATCAATAATTACTTAGTCGACCTTTTCATTCGTCTAAATTTGGCCCGGCGTAATGGAAGCTGCCCACACAGTTCCCATTGAGAATGATAAATCGGAGACAGTAGTGCATCTCTATCTTCCCTCTAAGGGTCAGATGAAATCAGAGGCAGCTCAAACCACAGCCAGCCCTTGAACGGAGGCACACAAACTTTTATTTGAGCCAGATTCCATTCTGATGAGCACTGCACTTTTTTCGAAAGAGGATCCCAAACTTTGACTATGATCCACCCTGGCCTGGTGCAGGACTCATGCCTTAAGTATGTTTACCCACCTAATTAGCGAGAGCAGTTCTCATAATGAGTGCCAGCAGCAAAAAAGAGTATGTTCCCGAAATGGGCACAAGGAAGGACTCTTGGATAAAAAGTCAGCTACAGCTCCCCCTTCGCAAGGTATAGAATAAAATATCCGTAAGTCCTGATAGACTTCTTCTAGAATTATTTCTCCATGCCTAAGTCCTTTGAAGTCCCTCTGGCAGTTTTGGAGGTTTTTCTACTAATGTCCAGCACCTCTATGAGGCTGCTTTCCAACGGAATGGGCAGTAATTGTGCTCCTACTTGGTTTTTAAAGACTTGATTTCTGGCTTATAGAGTGACCTTTTATTTTCCTGAACTTGCTCAGAATAACAAAGTAACTTTCTTTATATTAGGAGGACTTTAGGGCAGAGATATCTATGCTAATTTCTCTCTCTCCCTCTCTTTTTGCTTTAGGATTATTTAAACTCTATGGCAAGACTATATTCTAGATTTAATTTTCTTCTTATGGGAGCAGAACAGAGACCTCCATGTCTCAGGTTAGCCACACCCTTTATCATGGATTCTAAGCCATTATTGTTCACATGGAGGGAGATACTTGGACATCTCTGTCAAATGGCTTGACCAGACAAAGCAAGGAACCACATCCCCACTACCACTCCGATGAACTGTAACCACAAGACCTAGAACTTGCACTGGAACTTTTTGTCTCTTCTTGGTGTCTACAACTTCATGACCTCTTCTAGATCCACTGAAGTAATTAAATTATATAGGAGCTTGTGAATTGGTGAAGTGCCTAATAATAATAAATAATAATAATAATAACAATATTACTATTTTAACTACCCTTTATTGAACATTTATTATGCACTTATTACATTAGGCACTTTTCTAAGTTCGATTACATTAACTCCTTGAACCTCTATCACAACCCTGATGTGGGAACTATTTCTATTTTGCTGGTGTTAACAATCAAGGTACAGAGAGGATATGACATTGCCCAAGACCACAAAGATTGTGAGTGGTAGAATTGGGCTTAAAACCTAAGTAGTCTGATTCCTGGGTCCAAGGTCATGTACGAAGCTCTCACTGTTCTAGAATTCTGTATACATTATCTGATTTAAGCCTCAAAACAGACTCTGCTCTCTCACCCCATATTCGATCTACTATGCCATAGGGATTCTTTAGATTTTCTGCCTGGTAATACGGGACTTCTTTAGAAGGCTTGAACAAAGGCTCAGCAGAAAGGACCTACTAAGTACCAGTCATCCTCTGATACCACTCCCTGTGCTTACCAACCACTCTTTAAGAAAGTTCAACATTGCTCAGTACAGATGCCTGGGTAAAAAGCACAGAGCCCATCCAGCAAATGCTGACACAAGGGAGTGGTGGAGAAAAGATCACAGAGCCTAGAAGCCAGGAGGGGAGGGAAAAGAAGGCAGAGGAGAGGCTTTGGAACACAAAAGCCACAGACTCTTGGGGGTTTGGTGGCCAGCTGCTCACATCTTTGCATAAAACATGCGCACAGGAGCGTTGGGGATACGGTAAGTACGGCTCCCGGGGGCAGCCAGAAAATTGGAGAATCTGCCTTGGTAAGGAGAGGAGTTTAGGAAAATGGGGGAAAGGAGGCTTTTCTTTTGCATGTGCCTAAGAAATGCATATTGCACAGAGCTAAGAGGAAAATTAGGACAATTCCAGTGCTAAGACACTGCCTATGTTGCTTTAAATTCTCCTGGCAACATCTAACATCCTCACTAACACAGAGGGGAGTCTAGCCACCTGTCAACCTCAAGACACACTACCTACTGTTGGGGGAGATATTCTAGACAGGAAGGAGCCTGCCACAATAATTACAGCACGTTGTGATGGCCTTAAACAGTGGCATACTCAGTGTTTTATCTAAGGTCTTTTGTCAGCCCCTCTGAAAGCATCAGCTAACCAGGCACGCTTTACCGGCCAAAGAAACTGATGTTTGGCTTTGGGTGATTTGTGGGATCTAAATTTTCATTATTCTGAAGGTATTATAGCCCACAATTGAAAACCTCCAAGGAAAGCATGCCAGGTGCCAGAAATGACAGAGAAATCTAGGGACAGTAAGATTGTTTAATTACACACACAGGATTTTTAATGGATTCATTCCACTTGAGGAATGTGCAAGTATTTAAAATTTTTAAATAAAAAACAAAACTTTAAATACTTTTATTCAGTGAAAGAAGGGAGCTTAAGAATTTGAAAATTATTTACAAAATAATTAGAACAGAACCAATGAGTAATAAAAGTCTGCTGCTTTATGGAATGAAAATTCCAGATCAGATGGCAAAGACTGGAGAAGATGGGACATAAGTCCTATTCCTCAGGAAAGCATGGCTAGAAGAAAGACGTCTTGTTCCAGCCTTCTTCATTCCTATGCAGAGAGAAGACAAGATGTTGCAACCAGCATGACTGGGGAGTACAACAAGTTGATTTATGGGGTACATTAAAACAATTAAATATGTATAGCCTGATTAAGTCATGACTGGCAGGGAATATCATAAGTGTCTACTAAATTTTGAAGGTGTAAACATTAAGAATATAAAGAATTGTTTACTTTAATTCAGGAGGACAAACTATTAGAACTGAGGAGATTCTAGGATTGAAAGCAGTCCGGAAATTGAGAAATCCTTCATGATGGGAGACCCAGTTAAGTCATGATTAATCTCCCAGAGGCAAGTTGTGAAGATATATCAGTTGAGACTTTTAAATGAGGCTTTTTAGAATGCTCTAAGGTCAGAATAATTCTGGGCCTGATATTACTGGGAAGGGTCATATGCACTGGTGGGTCCAAGTCCTGAATGTATATTAAAATACAGGTGCTTTCTTTCTAAGATCACCTTGGAGATTCTGAATCAGAAGGTTTTGGTAGGGCATTGGAATCCACATATTTTAAAAGCTCCTTAGGATTCCAGCAAGACTCGTGTAATAAGTATCACACTTACCTTCCCACTATAACCAATTATAAAACTGGACATATTCTTAGGTATTTTACAACATACCGAGAATGGGAGAAACAAAAAGGTCAGCTCCATATCCACCTGAGCATTCTGCCTAGGGGCACTTATTAAACCAGCACAGGAAAATGAAGTCAAATCACAGGTCTTACTGGGAGAAGTGCCCTGACAATTAAGTGAGCTAATCCATGTGAAGCAGTTAACGCAATGATTTACATGTACTGAAGTTTATATTGTAGTTATTATTAGAACTCATCTCCAAAATAATAATTTTCTCAAAAAGAACACTGCCATCTTGCAGACTTCAGGGAAACTACTACTAAATAAACAGAAATAACAGTTGAAATTTTATAACTATAGAAATATAATTGATTTTGTTTTAATTCCTATACTGCCATTTATTTAGGATATCTTTTATTTCTATGTTCAATTAGAGTTTGATGTAGAATTTGTGGGGTGGACATCAGGGAGGAATTATATACACAGAGAAGGACCCCTATAAACCTACATAGGTGTTCCCTTACATCTTTGGCCAAATATGAATCTGTACACACTGACAGGGTTAGATTCTGTGAGACCTAGCAGAGTACAGCTACTGGGGAGTTGTGGAAAAAACAGACACTTTCAAGGTGCACAGGACTGGGAGATGTTAAAGTTCTCACCAACCAGAGTGAACAGAACTCTCTGAAACTCTTCAGGTATTCAGTCAAGACCCCAGAAGTCCACATCTTAGTAGCAGGGTTATTTTAGATCTCTGTAACAAACCCTGAAGTCAAGCCTTAATAGGCTTATGCTGATTTGCCACTAAATTAGCTTTCTGCTCATCTAAAACTCAGCTTTCTTTCTAGATGGGCATTTTTTTTTAAAATCCATATTCTCAATAATGTAACAGCCACAATGTCTAACACATAATAAAAAATAAATTAGACATCCAAAAACACAGGAAAATGTGTCCCATACCCAAGAGAAAAACCACCAATATAAACAGACCCACAGATAATGCATATATTTATTGGAATTAGCAGAGGATTAGTTTAAAACAGCTATTATAAATATTTTCAGTAATTTAACAAAAAAAGATGGGCATATGAGTAAACAGATAGGGACTCTCAGGAGAAAAATGGAAATTATTTTAAAAGAACCAAGTGGAGAGTCTAGAATTAGTACAACATTTGAAGTAAAACATTCAGTGGGTAAGCTTGAGAATGCATTAGAGACTGCAGAAGAGAAGATCAGTGTACTTAAAACAGGCAAATAGAAACTATCCAACCCGAAATGCCTAAAGAAAAAGGCTGGAAAAAATAAACAGATTCTCAAGGACCTAATAAATAATAGCAAAAGGGTTAACATCTGTGTAGATTAATAAAAGGAGAGAATAAAAGGAGAAAGAGATTGAGGCCACATGGAGATATATTGGGCCAGAAAAATATATATATTTCAAGAAATAATGACCAAATATATTCCAAATTTCACATCAATCCACAGATGTAAGAAGTCTCAACAAACCTCAAGCAGGATAAATATTTAAAAAAAAAAATACTATGCAGGCAAAATATAGTAACATTACTGAATAACAATTGTAAGAAAATCTTAAAAGCAGTCAAGGTAAAAAGATACATTACATTCAGGGCAACAATGATATGAACGAAAGGTGATCTCTCCTTAGAAATAATGCAAAGCTGAAGATAACGGAAAGATATATTTAAAATACTGAAAGAAAAATATCTATCACCCTAGAATTCTATATCCAACCAAAAGTACCCTTCAAAAATGAAAGAAAAAGCATTTTTAGACAAACATAAGCTGAGAGAATTCACTAAGAGGAGACTTGTACTGTAAGATGTTAAAGGAAGTTCTTCAGGTTAAAGACAAATGATACTAGAACTCAAATCTACATGAAAAAAATAAATAAATAAAAAGTGCTAGAAACAGCAAATATACTGGTAAACAAAAGACTTCGTCTTGTTTTTATTTCTTCAGTAGCAGATTTTCTTAAAAGCAAAAATATTAACAATGTATTTTAGAATTTTAACATACATGAGAGAAAGTACACTATAATAAGCCAAATGGAAGTATATCCTTGTAAGGTTCTTGTATGTGGTAAGTGGTAAAATAGAAATTCAAGGTAGGCTCTAGTAAATTAGGAATACATATTGTAATACATAACAACCACCTTAAAAATAAAACAAAGAGAGAGAGCTATAAACCAATGGTGGAGATAATATGTAATAATATAAAATAATTAATCTAAGAAATGCAGAAAAGGAGAGAAAAGATAGCAAAGAACAGATGAGACAAATAGAAAACAAATAGCAAGATTGTAGATTTAAATGCTATCACATTAATAAACACATTATATCTAAATGGACTAAACACTGCAATTAAAAGGCAGAGATTATTTGACTAAATAAAAAGAAAGACCCAAACACATATTGTTTAAAAGAGACGATTTTTTAAAATAGACACACATTAGTTAAAAGTAAAAGAATAGAAATCATGTATTATACAAACACTAATCATAAGAAAGCTGGAACAGCCATGTAGGTATCAGACAATGTATACTTGAAGACAAAACAGAGATGAAGAGGGACATATCATAACGATAATAAAGTCAATTTATCAAGAAAAAAAGCTTACATTTGTATGTACCAAGTAACAGAGCTCTGAAATACTTGAATCAAAAACTGTCAGAAATAAGAAATAGACAAATCTACAATTACAGTTGGAGATTTTAGCACTCAGAAACTCACCCAAATAAAGTCGACAAGAAATCAGTAAGGGTAGAGATTTGAATAACACTATAAAAACTTCCTTAGGTGAATTTAATGCTCCTCATTCTTTGACTTGTTTGAAACCTACTGACTTATTCCATCTCTTTAACTTTCAGCAAAACCATTCCAACCAGACAAGTCACTAGTTTATTTATTAGGAGGATAAATCCAGAACCTCTTCAAGTAACACATCGGTTTCTAATCAGAAAAAATTCTTTCTTTTTTACAATCTGAAGCCACATGATTCTGCTTAAATACATTTACTTCCCTGTGGTTTTACATAGAATAGACTTTTAGAAATGAAGAAGTTTTAAAGATCACATAGTCAAATGCTCCATTTTACAGAATAGAATCTATTGATTCTTTGTATCCCAGTTTAATAGTCACATCCCCATTTAAAGATAAGAAAGCAGTGTCTCAGAAAAGATAATTTGATCAAGATCATACAGTCAGTAAGTGGTAGAGCATGGATTCTAACCTACACAGTCTAAGTCTAAAGCCCACTATCCTCATAAGAGTGGGTAAATGCCTACTGAATTGGGATAATCAAGATGTCATCCATTCCAATGATGCTTTGATATAGGTACAGATGATTACGGATGGAGCCAACAGTAGAATCCTGATCCCCTGCACCCTAACACCTTCCATTCTACCACAATGTCTTAAAAAAGGCAAATTAAAATAAGACAATTAGTTTTTCAGTCTAATCTATTTCGATCTAATCTCTAGGTTTTAAATCTAATCTCTTACAACTAAAATTGTGATAGCTTCAAATGAGATCAATCCACTCTGAAGTACAAGAAAATATGTGGCATCTAAATTTTCTATTTTAATCTTATTGCACCTAAAATCTAACCAATGATTTGGAATGACCAAGGGAGGTATCTTTGTCAAGCAATAACACTCAAGCATAAGAAATAAAAGTTAGCACATGTCTATATTGCAAAATACAAGAAGGGAGATGCAGCCAATAGCCCACAAAGAATGGGCTAAAATAGGAATAATAAACTAGAAAAATGACCAGGCTGAACTGTAGAGGATTATACTAGTAAGACAATGGAAACATGATTGTAAATAAATCACACACACATAATGAAACCAGTGCATGAAGTGAAACAACTGGTGAGGACCCTGACCATGCCGAAATAGGACAGCCCAGGTAATTCTGGGACGGATGAATAGGGCCAAGTTTAGGAAGTCAATGTGTTAATCCACACAAAGAGATCAGAGTCACAAAAAGCAGGTCAGGTCTAGAACAGTGGACACGCAAATGTCACCTAATGAAACAGGAATTCTGGGAATATCAAATCAACCACATTTTCTTGGTCATAATGTTGGTCCCAGTCAAAACGGGATCTACAGGTAAAGACAGTCCACCATGTGGAAGTATTTGAGGTGCACCCTTAGGGGTCTAAACTTGGTCTTATCAAAAAGATCATCCCTGTAAACCTGTCTCAGACTGAAGACTTGATTCTAAAGAGTTGTTTGTGAATAAGAGAATTTTAATTGAGTTTAAGAAAGTATGTAACCTTGTAGTGATTACATTAGGAAGGATTAGTTGGGCATGGCCCTTGAAGTCAAACACCTAAATTCCAATTCTGACTCTACTCCTTTTTTTTTAACTTTTTTTTTATTGATTTATAATCATTTTACAACATTCTGTCAAATTCCAGTGTAGAGCACAATTTTTCAGTTATACGTGAACATGTATATATTTATTGTCACATTTTTTTCTCTGTGAGCTATCATAAGATCTTGTATATATTTCTCTGTGCTATACAGTATAATCTTGTTTATCTACTCTACAATTTTGAAATCCCAGTCTATCTCTTCCCACCCCCCGCCCCCTTGGCAACCACAAGTTTATATTCTATGTCTGTGAGTCTATTTCTGTTTTGTATTTATGCTTTTTTTTTTTTTTAGATTCCACATATGAGCGATCTCATATGGTATTTTTCTTTCTCTTTCTGGCTTACTTCACTTAGAATGACATTCTCCAGGAGCATCCATGTTGCTGCAAATGGCGTTATGTTGTCGGTTTTTATGGCTGAGTAGTATTCCATTGTATAAATATACCACATCTTCTTTATCCAGTCATCTGTTGATGGACATTTAGGCTGTTTCCATGTCTTGGCTATTGTAAATAATGCTGCTATGAACATTGGGGTGCAGGTGTCATCCTGAAGTAGGATTCCTTCTGGTTATATGCCCAGGAGCAGGATTCCTGGGTCATATGGTAAGTCTATTTCTAGTCTTTTGAAGAATCTCCATACTGTTTTCCACAGTGGCTGTACCAAACTGCATTCCCACCAGCAGTGAAGGAGGGTTCCCTTTTCTCTACAGCCTCTCCAGCATTTGTCATTTGTGGATTTTTGAATTATGGCCATTCTGACTGGTGTGAGGTAATACCTCATTGTTGTTTTGATTTGCATTTCTCTGATAATTAGTGATATTGAGCATCTTTTCATGTGCCTATTGATCATTTGTATGTCTTCCTTGGAGAATTGCTTGTTTAGGTCTTCTGCCCATTTTTGGATTGGGTTGTTTATTTTTTTTTTATTGAGCCAATTCTGACTCTACTCCTTGCTTGCTGTGTGCTCTTAGGCAAGTCACTTGGTCTCTAAAAACCTCAGTATTCTCATCTGTAAAATGGAGCTAACTCACATGCACAACTGTGACTCCAATGCGATATGTACACTTCTTAAATGAGGGCCAATCACCATATGTACTCAGTAAATATTGGCTTCCCATTCATTCCCCTTCTATGGCTGTGGTGGCAGAAATAAGATTTTAAGGAGTAAGACAATGGATAGCTAGATTCTGAAGGTGAGGCAAAAGGAGGGAAAGAAACCCAGAAAAACAGAGAACTCACAGGAGGAAGGAGATTGGGGGTCAGGGAGAGGGACTCCAAAATAGACTTTACCAGTGTTGTCTGTTTTATGATCCTGTTTAGACAAAGACCAGTTCCAGGAAGAGCGTTTCTTCTCTAATCATTGGGTGAGCACTGCCATCAGGTTGGGATTCTAAAAAATGATCCACGGAAGGACCTGAGAAGATGAAAGATGCCTGCTGCTCAGACTGGCCAGGCAGGCATCCCTGCCTGCTCAGTATGCCATGGGCAGCCACTCCCATATCGGCACCTTGCTCTGAAGAGTGGGAACTTCCCAGATAAAGAAAAACCGTTTTCCAGGCAGTCATAGAGAATAGCTGCCTTTTTCGGCTAGAAACTCCTCCAAGTCCATTTGTCCTGACCTTGATCAAAGTTTCCCTGCTGTGGTTTGGGATATTGTGGTGCAGTGTTTGATAGAAAGAATTTACTCTACAGAGAAAAATTCTAGGATAGCCACCCAGAGGACACTGATTATAAAGTACTCATGTGACAAAGCCAGCAATCCTCACATCCAGATGTCAAAAGCTGGTTAATTAAGATTAAGACATATTTGCTTTAGCAAGTCCAGTCAATCCAATTCCAGTATGGTTCTTTCCTATTGTTCATTTCTACAGAAATTTCTTTGTCTCTGTAGAGCAACTGTAAGTAGAAGGAATAAGCAGAATTTCACAACAGTGTTTCTCAAGCAACAGGGAAGAATAGCTTATGTATTTGAAAAAAGAAAGGGAAATTTTTAGGAAAGAATTAAATGGGCTAGTCATCAAGCTATCGTTTTTTAACAGAAAGCCTTTGCCACAACTTTAAATAGTACAAAAGGTAAAGTTAAGGGTTTCAATGGACCTTAGACGCGACGGAGCAGAATGAAAGCTCGGGGCTGAGTGGCATTCCCACTTCCCCAGCACACGCAGGTAATATGCTCCATCTTGACTCAGAAGAAGTTTCCCCACCAAGTCAGTCATAAATGCTGCTGCTGACATTTCCATTTCTCTCTTTGCTTGACTATAGTACCAGGACCCAGAGAACAGTGCTGGTACAATTTGCAAATTAAGATGATTTTTCTGCAGCCATAAACTTCAAGCTGAAGAGGCTATTCAAATAGCTGTGGTAAAGGAGGCAGTAACTGTTTTATCTTTTTCCATAAAACTCTAATGCATTGGAGGGAAAATAAAGAAACCCCAGGTATAAACACTGCTATTGTAAGTTCAGTACACAACCTCTGTGTTCCACCTACAACAAAGTTAAAAGCTGTTGAGTACGGATAACGATCAAATTCTAAACAGAACTCAAGAGAGGAACCAAAACGATCTGAAAAGAGAGTTTTTAATGGGATTTATTAGCGAGACCATCCTTGGGAATTATAGTGACATACATATCAGAGTTTTGCAAAGGCAAATTACACTATGTTGGGCATTATTCTACTTCAATTTAAAGGTAAAAGGCAAAAAACCAAAGGTCATCAGCCCAAGAGTATATTAATTTATATCTAATATAGGGTTTTTTCCACACATGAAGAAGTCCAAAGGGGAAAAAATTATAGCTCCCATAAGAAACTTTCGGCAGTAATCTTACATAATTTACAACGTAAAAGGACATTTCCATGTCCAGGAATTGTGGTTCATCAGCATTGTAAAAATGGACCCATGCAACTCATTTTGATGCAAAAGTCATATTAAAATCTTCAGGCAGCTGACTGCTCCACTCAGCCCATTCCTCCCGTTGAAAGTCACACTCACAACAGATAATATTTGTGGGTGCTCCAGGAGAAAGACAAACACATGACCTTCAAGGAGAAAGAGGGCAAACTGAAGGGACAAGCCCAATTCTCCAGATCCTGAAGAAGCCCTGCTCAGTTACCCAGCGAGGCTGTGCTGGCGGGGTTCTCTATCTAGCCCTACACAGGCTCACGGAAGCCCTGAACGATTTCATTATCTCCCATCTTCCAAAGGGAGAAAGAAGGAGGCTGCTCTCCTATTTCATAATAATTGGATGAAGAAATCTGGGTGGGAGTACAATTCATTTCAAAGTTTGATGAATTATTTACCAATTAAAGAGATGAGCCAAGCAAGGGGAGGGCTACATAACTTTGATATGAATGTTCCTTATATTATTTATACACATGAAATTGTTGCTTTTATTAACTAAGAGGTTAATCACTTGAATGGGATGCTTTTCATCCTTTACAATCCATACACAGGCAAATTGGATAATTTTATGTTAGGAAAATAACCTGGCAATTTTTCTAGTACTTATCTGTGTGGTGCAGTTTAATAACATTTTATAGAATGAGAAATGAGCAGACTAGCTGGGTGGCTGGTGTTGAAAAGCCACTGTTTAGTGGTGAGGGAAAAGGAAAGAGTTCACGAGATTCTGATAGAAAATGAATCCCAAGAAAATTGCCTTTTGTTGCTTATCAGGTGGCAACATGAAAGTCTATGTTATGTGGAATCAAAGCACAAACTCCAGGGTCAGGAGATTTGGTCAGAGACTCAGCCCCTGCTACTCACTCACTACCCATAGACTCTGAGCAGGTCACCTGCCTTCTCAGTTTTGTCTTGTGAAATACGGATAGCCTATTCATTCATCCAAATAGACTATGAGAGCATACTACATATGGCCATCACACAGGGCACTGGGACTATAATGGTGAACAAGCTCGACAAGATTCTTGTCCTCTTGAAGCTTCCCTTCTTGTGCGAAGAGTAACACTCATCAAAAAAAAAAAAAAAATCAAATATTTGGAGGTTGTGAAAAGTACACTTAAAGAAACAATTTTGAATAACTGGAAAATAACAAAGTTACCTACTCTTGATAGGAGAGTCTGAAAAAAACCCTCTAAAGAGTGATAGTTAAGCTAAGACTTAAGAGACAAGAAGAATTAAACAATTTACAGAGCCAATGGAACAGCATTCTAGGCCAAGGGAATAGTGGAAGCAAAGGCTCTGATGCCTGAAAGGCTTGGTTTGTTCTAGTAACTGAGGAATGGTCAATGTATGTGCGGGTCATTGAGGTAAAAAATAAGGCTGGAGAGATAGGAGGAGCCAGATCACATAGGAACTTGTAGAACATGGCAAGAAGTTTAGATTTATACTCTGTGCTTAATGGGAAGTCATTGTAGGGGGTCAATATGTTCTTGTGTACATTTTTAAAAGATCTTCTGGCTACTGGGTACAGAATCAATTGAAATGACACAGAGAGAGAGAGAGAGACTGTCTGGGGGCCATCGTAGTAATCTAGGTGCTAGATGTTGGTGGTTTTGACTAGAATGTTGGCAATAAATAAGGAGACAAGTGGTCAGGAACAAGCTATGCTCTGGAGACTCATCAGGCCTTGATGATGAGAAGAGTATTCCCATCATATCTCCCATAAAGTAAAGGAAGAAGCTTATGATGAGAGTGACTTTACTAACTGAGAACATGCTAGTGCTAAATGATGACACAAGACTGGAGATATCCAAATTTTGGAGACATTTACAAGTTCAGTTTGCACACAATTTGCAGTTTCCACATAATACAAGTTCAGGTGCACATCATGAGGCACCTTTTGAGACATCCAAGTGGATATGTCTGATAGGGCAGTTAGATATGTAGGTGTGAGCTCAGAGAAGAAGCATAGGCTAGGAATATAAATTTGGGAGTCTTCAGATTAGCAGTGGTATTGCAAAGATACTGATAATGTCCTCCTTACACATCTCATGGTTTTTTATTATCTCGTAAGCTGCCTATCTCATGTAGGCTAAGTTAAGTTATGCTATGCTAACAAAAACTTAAAAACATCAGTGGCTAAAAACAATAAAGGTTGATTTCTTTCTCATTCTACATGTCCACAGTAGGTTGGCTGGGGCTTGGCTCTGTATCTTTTTTGTCATCATTAGGACCCAGTCTGGCAGATCTGCCAAATCTAGGGAATTGCTGGTCACAGGAGCAGAGGGAAAATTAAACATTGACATTAATTTTCAGCAAAGAAGTGACACACATTACTTTTGCTTTCAACTCATTGTCCATAACTAGTCACATGACCCCATCAACCACAAGGGAGTCAGGAAATACAATCATCTCAAGTAACTGGAGTTGGAAACTGGAACATTTGGTAAACAGCACTAATAAGCACCACACTAAGGAAATGCAACTTGAGGACAGAAGGTGCCAATGGGGGCTGATGGTTCTCAGCTCTGCTAACTTCTCAGTCCTGCCTTGTATTTTCTGAAGCACCTTGCTGATACGCTATAAAATGTTAAATAAGGAAAATAAAGGATAGAAAACAATGAAGTAAGTTTTAGAAAAGAGTATTTTAAAGGTAAGTTCAAGGCCCTAGACTGAATGTGACGAGGATGCTGTGACACACAACACAGACCATTAAGTATTTAGAAACCACTGGTTATCAGGGCCTTGGCTTGACAGCCTCATTTAGGAGACAGCTGTACTTGCCTGTATTGATTGAGGTGGTGTGCACTAACAAAAGCTGAAACCTTCAGATTTAATGAAGGCAAGGAGCCATCCATGAGCAAAAAGCAACTATCGAACTGATTACAGTAGACAAACCCAAAGTTTGATTAATTCCATGGAGCATTGTGCCTAAGAAGAAATTCACTATAGTTTATATGAGTCAACTCAATCAGCATCAGGGAAATCTGATAAATTCCCGGTGGGTGGTGGACGGAGTGACTCAGGTAGGCAGCCAGTTAGACCACAGATAATTACTAGATTCTCCCAAACCTCTCCCTGTTAGCAAGTTAAGTTTTTAAGGAAGCCCACTCATTTTGGGGGGTCATTTGGATATTCTTGACATCTTCTCCTGTCTTAAGCCCTTGGCCTTGCCAAGTAAAGCTCTGAGAAGGCTGGAGCTCTCAGAGAGGCTATTCTGTTCCAAGCCAGATGTTATTTAAAGATAAAACTCAAAAGCTTCAGTTCTCACTCTGAGAACTTTACAAATTTAACACTGCAAAACACATTCTCCTTTCAATTACATATATTTAATTAGCTTGCTTATTGATCTTTTGTAAATAATCTAAGTTTTAACTTAAGTATGCAGGTAAAGGCAAGTAAGTTGTGGGTCCTAGAAAAGTAAGGGGGCTGAGAGGGCAGGTGGTTAACGCTGTTCCAGGGAACAAAGTGCACTGGAAAATTAAGGACTGTTGACTGCTCAGTAAGTGGACTGACTCTGGGGGACAATTGTGTATAGCAAAAGGACAACGGCCATACATAGAAGTGGAAATGAGGGGCAGCAAAAAGCCCTAACTCACTGCGATGGAAGTGGTGTGTGAAAGGGCAGGTTGGAGAGGTGGGAAGAGGCTAAGGCGAGGAGATTTTGACTGCTCCCGTAAAACTCTGAAACTCACTTCTTAGGGAAAAAGGAAGTCATTAAAGATATTTCTAATGGGAGGGTGACTTGATAAAGGTGGTTTGTTTTTTTTTTTTTTAAGAAAGAGAAATCACGGCAATATTTAGGATGGATTGGAAGGAAGAACAACCGCAGAAGGACATCAGCTTTGAGGCTATTGCACTCATCCACAAAAATCATTCTTTCAAACTGGCTTCTAGCTTCAGTCTTCCCCAAATCACCAGCAACAGATGACCTTCACCCACCCAGCATATCCTTTATTTTCTCCAGATATACAGTTCCTTTTTCTGAGCACCAAGAAATTGAAATGGTAACAGTGAATCACTTCCTCCATACTTCTTTCCTTTGTGACAGACACCTCTTTCCAAAATTAAAAGACCAGGAAACCAATCTTACGTTTTTGTTATAGTTATTTGATTCAGCTCACCGCTGCCTACCAAGAGCAGCTACTCCTCAGATTTACACATCGAGCCCCTGTCATGTACCAGGCACTGTCCACACAGCAAACAAAGAAAATCCCTGACTCAGTGCCTAAAGATGCTCAGAGATAACTGAGGTGTCAATAAACCAGCTATACCATCGAAGATAACCAGCTGGACTGAGCAGTGTGGGCTGCCTGGTCCCCTCCTTGGTTTGAGGCACAGAACACAACGAAGTAAGGTGGCTACACTGGAAGAAAATCACATCCACACTTGAGTCCAGGAGAAAGAAAGGGCTACAAAACATACTTGGGCTAGTGGAGTGATTGATCTTTAAGAAAATTTCAACTTAAGCTGTTAAGCTGAAGGTTGAATAAGGAGAACAGAGGGAGATGTATTGTCAAGAGAAGGCTTTCAAGGTGACAAGAAACAAAGACAAATGTAACACCATGCCTCTTTCTTAAGCCTTTGCTTCCTGCCAAATGTTCTACCTGTCTTATCTCATTTAGTCATGTGCACCATACTATGAAATAGGTCCTACTGTTATCCCCTTTGGCACACAAAGAAACTGAGGCTTGTCCAAGAAGACACAACCAATAAACTGCTGGTTAGGAATTTCAACCCACTGAGTCCCAGAGCCCATGGGCTTAAATACCACACTCAGAGTGTCTCTACAGTACTGTCTCTAAATTCTCAGGATTGGGTACAGTGATCCATCTCTCCTGCAGGGTAACCACCTCTAAATCACGTTTCATGTACTTCCTGAATATCTCCGACATAGATACTTTTCATTTTCTAAGTACCTCATTTTGAATTTTCTAAAGAAATTTCATTTTCTTCTGCCACCCAACCCACAGCTCTTCGTGTATTCTTTACCTCAGTACGGGGACCATCTTTCTCCCAGTTACTCAATTATCCTTGAGTGGGGAGATATCCCCCCTAATACACAACAAGTTGCTAAATCATTTTTGGTCTTCCTTTGAGATAGTCCACACAATTCTGAAGTAGCTTCTTAGCTGGCCTTTCTGTCCCCATTCTCTCCCTCCTGCCTTCCACCGGCCACCTGCCTCATCCTGACAATGGGGCTAGTTTTCTTCAACACCAACGCTAGGAATCCTGAGTCAAAAGTTAGACAAGCGCACAGACTATGGAATCAGAGAGCCAGGGTTCAAATCCCGGCTCCTGTATGGACCAGCTATGTGAATTGGGCAATAACTGAAATTCTATTAGTTTCAGTTCCTAAATCTTTTAAGGTAGGATAATAACAGTACCTGTCTCACAAGGTCACTGGGAAAATTAAATGAGACACCTCAGCTTTGGTCACAGAAAAAGGACCCTCTGAAATGTTATCAAGATCATTTAAGTTAATAATGGTGTTTCTTCCCTAATCAAAAGCCTCTGATGACTACACAGTGCTTCCAAAAATGAAGCCTGGGGGACTTCCCAGTGCAGTATTGAAATCCCTTCAGAAAATTGCCTTAACTCACCTTCCTGGATGTCCTTCCTTTTATCCAAGCTCTGTTCTCCAGCTTGCTCTAAGCGTGAAGTCCACCCACAACTCACCAGTCCCCATTCTACCTGTTCCCTCTTCCCCCACCTTTGTTAAGGTGCCCCTTGTGCCTAGAACAGCCTTCACCCATAGCCACCTGCCAAAACCCATTTCTCAGGTTTAAACATCCCTTTTTTTGTGGCATTCCAACATCCTCTTCTTCCAGACACCCAGCTATGTCTCATAGGACTCTATTTTACCTGTGCCTGTATCTCTGGATTGCAGGGAGCCTTACTGATTGCTCTTTCTCCCCCTGGGCTGGTTTCACAGGTTTAGGACTGCACTGTCTTTAGAAGCATGCATTCTGCTCCTTTCCACCCTCCACTCTATTGTCTGAGCATCTCTTACTTTATGCCCAGGAGCACACCCACCTCTACAGTTTCTTCCATGAACAGGAGCACTGAGAATGACTTTCTAAATCTCCCCTCACGCCAACCATCTTCCATACCTTATCAACACTGATCCGTGCTTTAGAAGGTGGCACACCCAGTGTTAGCACAGGATGGCAAACCTACACCAGACTGGGTTATCTAATAGGGGTTTCTTTCCCCCATTCGCACAGTAAATTCTTAAGGAAAGAGAATTAGTATGTGGCAGAGATTGTCAAACTTGTCTGCAGTCACATAAGGAGCTGTATTAGATTCCTAGTGCCGCCACAGCAGACCTACAAAGTAGGTGGCTTAAAACAACAGAAAGGTATTGTCTCACATGTCTGGAGGCTAGAAGTCTGAATTCAGGTGTAAGCAGGGCCATACTGTCTCTGAAGCCTTAGGGGAGAATCCTTCCTCGCCTCTTCCTAGCCTCTGGTGGCTTGCTGGCGATCTTTGACATCCCTTGGCTTGCAGCTTCATGACTCCAATCTCTGCCTTCAATGCCTATGTGTCTCTGTCTTCACATGGCCATCTTCTCATAAGGACACCAGTCAAATTGGATTAAAGCACACCCTACTCTAGTATGAACTTATTTTTAATTCAGTAATTACATCCTGCAATGATGTTATTTCCAAATAAGGTCACATTCTGAGGTACGGGTGGTTAGAGCCCCAACATATCTTTTTTGGAGGACATAATTCAACTCATAAAAGGAGTTTCAAAAACTACTGTCAGTAATGTCCCACCCCAGAGCCTGTAATCTAAGTGGTCTGGGATGTAGTTTGGGCTTCTGATTTTTTTTTTTTAACATCCTCAGGTGATTCTAATGTGCAACGCAGTTTAAAAGCCCAGAGTCAGGGGTTAAGATCAAGGTGCTTTGGAGTCAGGCTGCCTGGTGTTGAACTGCCTCCTGTACCATTTACAAACTGAGAGGCCTTGGGAAATCTGCATAACCTCTCTGTGCTTCAGTTTCTCCAACTTAAAGTGGAGATAATAATAGTACCTGCCCCATTGGGAGATTATAAGGATTACATGAGGTCATATACAAAAGCATTTAGAACTATGCCTGGAACCTTCTAACCCCCATCATAATTATAGTTCTAATACACTTGGCGTCCTAAGTTTTAAAAGCCTTAATTGTAATATTTAATGAAGAGTCTTTAATCTCTAAAGGTAAAACACAGGGAACACAGGTATTCAATAGTTTTACTCAAAAGTCAGTGGGGAAACTAGAAAGAAATTCAGATCTCCTGTGTACAGTTCACAACCCAGCATCCCAGGAAGCCCGTGGTTTTCACTAGGTCTCAAGGGCCACTGTGATGGGGTGCAGGGCAGTGAGGGTATGGAGCAGAGCAGCTCACCCTTATCTGCTTCATCTGCTAATTCCCCACAGGACTTTGTTTGAAAAAAAAAGGGGGGGAGGGGGATTTTCCATGGCTTAAAAAAACTGGAAAGTCCTGTGCTCGATTATGTTACCATAAACCTCCTAAGCCAATAGACTTTATCCTGGCTTTTGCTTCCTCCTTTCTCCCCATGGAGCAGAAAAGCCCAAGAGAGTTTCAGGTGGTTGAAGAGACTACAAGAAGAGAGGTAAGGGTAAGAGGAGGGATGCAAACTGGCCCCACTCTAGCCTTTCATAATGTCTGCTCTCTGCTGATTACTAAAATTTGTGTGAAGGAGGCAGAGAATTAAGACCTCCCAAGGCCCCAATCAGAGTCATCTCCACTGAGAAATGCAGCATGAAATGGACTCTTACCCTTATGCTTCTAATCACTGGGAAGCTCAGGAAATTGGAAACGCCCCAGAAACAACATGACATATCAAATGCCAGAGCCTGGGTGATCCATCACCATCTTCATCACCGTGGTCATTACCATTCACTTCCACTCCATGGACAGCCCGTAAATCAGCCTGGGGCGCTCTTTGGGATCACTGAGTGAAAGGCACTGAATAAATGTCAGCTGGGATCATTAGAGATACCTTTCACTTTAGACAGATAAATGTTAGTGAGTCCACGTTCAAGGAAGCACCAATAGGGACCCTAGCTATTTCCAGGGGCCCCAAGACACTAATAATGGTTCACATAGTCAGAAAATTAAGATGGCAAAAGAGAGGCCTTTCTCATTTCACAATATTAAAAGTATTCCACAAGCATAAAAACTCATTTACTATACTTGGCTTGTACAGGGACATATTTTTGTTCCCAAGTGCTTTCTCCAAGATCTAAAAACAGGCAGAGAATCAAATAATTTATGATATTACTCCAAAGCCACCAGGGAAAACTTTTGGAAGATACAAGCACCAAACTAAGGATGTTTACAGAAAAGGTGTGATCTGTTCTGCCACCCTGAGCCCTCTTGTTTTTCATGAACCTCCTCTTCACAGGTAGAGGTTCTCTGCAGTGTGCCCACTCTTCAAAGAACAGGCAGGAACTCCGACAACAACTCTAGAAATGGTCTAGGGATTATGACTACTCCCATGGAAGACTTTCCAAGACATCCCAGCACTGGGACGCTGTGTTTTCCAGACTTGAACTGACCCGTCTCTCTTGCTCAGAAAGCAAAGCTTCAATTCTTTACATATTCCCTTGTGTGTTATGCATCAGTGTGTTCCTTTGGCCCAGGTCCTTGGTTTTCCATTGAACTGGGTACCAGGCTCAGGTTCCTATGCACACTGAGGAGGGGAGTCAGCCTTTTCAGAAGGTTTTCTATTGTTCATTGTTTACTGAGAGCTGAAAGCATTCTCAGCACAGTACTGGATGGATCCTCGTGATCCCCTGAGGCAAAAAGTCCAAAATAAAGAGACAGAAGTAAGTGACTCATACAGAAAACTGCTCTGCTCGGAAGAAAAGCCAAGTTGTTCATGGTCTGTACATGAGCCAGGTGGGTGGGAGTATGTTTGTGTTAGAACTTCCAAAGCCCAGCTTCCAGTGGGGCCCTCTGGGGACATGAGGCTCTAGTCAACTCTGTCTTTGGGGAAAAAGTTCTTCCTGCAAAATAGGAGGCAAGGCCACAGGAGGATTCTGGAATTTCCCGTTTAACAACTAAATGGATTATATTTGTCACTGGAACACAAACACCTTTTTTCAGTGTCATATTTATTTAATGCTTAGAAATGGAGTAGAATTAATAAATCCAGACTGGAGAAGTCCAGAATTCAGGGAAGATGTGAGCATACTGGGCTCAGTTGTGCTCTTCAGGGATCCTCTTCAGCAGGGGCTGGGCTCCCAGCCTTCAGACCCACCCTGCCCTTCAGAATTCTGAGAGCTCCTGTCCAGCTGCCACGTAGAGCTGACTGGAACCCAAGCTTCGGTGATTCGGGTGTTTATCTCCTGGAAACTGGGCTGGGAAAACCTAGTGAATAACTGAAGAGTGTAGGTAATTCTCCAACACTACTATTTACTCTTGACAGGAACATCTTGCAGGCCAACCTCTTAGCAGAAGATAGGATGAGGTTCTTTTTGTCTTACTCTAACTAGCCCATATTATCTAGTTGCTGTTAATAATCCAAACTGATTGGAGTTTGGGGAGGAAAGAGAGGATAAGAAAGCTGTTCCCTTACTTGAACCGGTCTAGCCCTAACATGGTGTCCTGGTCATCTCAGTCTGCTATCACATTACCATAGACTGGGAGGCTTAAACAGCAGAAATTTATTTCACACAGTTCTGGAGGCTGGGAAGTCTAAGATCAAGGTACTGGCTAATCTAGTCTCTAATAGAGGCTTTCTTCCTGGTTTGCAAAGGGCCATCTTCTCATTGTCTCCTCACATGGCAGAGAGCAGAGAATAGGGTAAGTTTTCATGTCTTCTCTTTTTTTAAACTGACGTATAGTCAGTTTCCAACGTTGTGTCAATTTCTGGTGTACAGCATAATGCTTCAGTCACACATATACATACATATATTCCTTTTCATATTTTTTTCATTATAGGTTACTACAAGGTATTGAATATAATTCCCTGTGCTATTATAAGGGAACTAATCCCATCCATGAGGGCTCCATCCTCATGTCCAATTACCTCTCAAAGTCCTCACCTCCAAATACCATCACTTTGGGAGTCAGGGCTTCAACATATCAATTTTGGAGGAACACAAACTTTCAGTCCATAGCAGATGGCTTCTAACCCTTTGGGCCAAGCAGATGTGTAAGCAGATTCTTGGTCTCTTGTGGGCATTTTTGTGGATTTACCTGAGCCTACTTTGCTGGGATTCATCTGGCTGCAATTTCCATGATTCTAGATTTATTCTTCTTCTGTCTACTCTCATCCTCACCACCATCCCCTGGTTTTTTTTTGTTGTTTTTTTTTTTTTGCAGTTACTTTATACAGACTTTTTGCTGTGGGAGTCCCACTGTACCTTCCAAGTGTCTCTCAGTCTTGAAAGACCAAAATGCTGGAGAAAAGGAAAACACATGGCGATGAGCACTACACTAGTTATTACTTGGGCCCCTCAGGGCACGTGCTAATTTTCTTGATGGAACATAGATGCTTAGCAAAGAGCAGCAGCCAAGAGTTTATAACACTCTCACTGACAGAGAAGTTGAGAATTGGTGTACAGGGCTACCAAGGCAGCTAGAACTTGATCCGAGAGAAAAACTAACTGCAGAAATGTAAAGTGAATAGTATATGTGCAATTATTCCTTGAGGCATTTTCCAATTTCTCAGCTGCACATGTGTGAGGCAAACTGCCAAGAAACCAAGCAGAATGCAGCTGCTGAAATGCTAAGAATCTAAGTAGATATTTCGGTAGTCTCTTGGTTCTAAGAAGACAGAAATTGAAGCTTACAGTCTGCAAAGAAAGAGAATCCCTAATAAACACACCAGCTTATCTTTGAGATCCTCAAAGAGGTAGGTTCAAGGAATAAAGACAAAGCAGAAACAGAACAGAGTTCACCTGCCCTCACATTGAGTCTGAAACATAAGTCCAGTGGATCAAGATGATCTGCCCATGGTCTATCTGTCTGTCAGAATAAAATCAAATCCTCTCTAAAGAGACATATCATCCATAGCACCTATAATTTTTCATACATAATGCTTGGCATTAGATCAAATTTACCAAGTAAGCCAGAACACAGGAACAAATGACAAAAAAAAAAAAAAAAAAAAAAAAAAGCTGGGTTTTTTTTTTCAGATTTTAGAAACAGGTTCAAAAATACATATTTGAATTATTGGACATGGAATTTTTAAAAATACAAATAACATAAGCAAAATAGGACAAAAAGATGAAATCATTGATCAGAGTACTGGAACTTATTTAAAAATTAATTAGAAAACATAGGGCTCACTAAAATAACACTGAAATTAAAAATTCAATAGATGGGTTTAGAAACAGATTAGACATAGCAGAAGAGAGGATAAGTCAACTGGAAGATAGGTCAGGAGAAAATACTAGGATTAATATTTCCTCAGAGAAATGAAAAGAAAAAGAGTTCCAAAAAAGAGCTTCAGAGACATATGGAACACAATGAAAAGAACTTTCATAAGTGTAACTGGAGTCTGAAAAGGAAAGGAGAGAGATAACAGAAGAGATACTCTGAGAATTTTCCAAAACAAACAAAAGATATTAACATATTGAAGAAACACTCAAATTCTAACCAGGATAAATACAAATCAAATTGTATCCATGAAATTGCTACAAAACCAAAGATAAGAAAAGAATCTCTTATAAACATAAAAAGAAAATATACACAAGAATATAGGGGAGCAACAATAGAATTACGGTAGACTTTTCAACACAACCTATGAAGAAAAAAGATGATAGAATGATGTATTTAAAATGCTAAAAGAAAGCTATTGCCAACCTAGAATTGTGTACACAAGGAAATAAAGGCTAAACAGAGGCATTTTCAAACAAACAAGAAAACACTTAAAGACACTGTAACCAGCAGGGACAAACTTTTAAAAAATAAAAATAAATTTTAAAAACTAAGGCAGAAAAAAAAAAAAAATTATCCCATACAGAAATACGCTAATGCAGGAAGGAACAAAGAGAACCAGCAAAGATAAGTATTCAGTAATTCCAAATGACTATTATCTCTTTGTAACAATAGTAATAATATCTTTTGCAATTCAAAATACATGTAGAATCAAAATACATAACAATAGCACAAAAGTGAGTAACAAATAAATGGAATTAGATTATTGTAAGACTTTGTCCATAAGTTAAACATATTGATTTAAGCTAGACATTTATCACTCAAGAGTGAATTTTGGAATTGCTAAAAAAATAATAATAATAAAATGTATAACTAATGGGGGAAATGAAGTAATTTTTAAAGTTACATGATTGATGCAAAAGAAGTTCATAAATGGAAAAAAAAGAATAGCTCGAAAAACAGAAAACAAATAATAACATGACACATTTAAATCTGGATACACATGTAATTACACCAGATGAAAAAAAAACATTTCAATTAAAGGT
This sequence comes from Camelus bactrianus, assembly GCF_048773025.1. Classification (NCBI taxonomy): domain Eukaryota; kingdom Metazoa; phylum Chordata; class Mammalia; order Artiodactyla; family Camelidae; genus Camelus; species Camelus bactrianus. The sequence continues at coordinate 10,140,813 of NC_133562.1, read as the reverse complement.
TAATATGATCAGAATAGATAGACCAAATAAAATCTTAATATATAGGCCTACAAGAGATAGCAGTATACCTTAAAGTTTGAAAGTAAAGGATTGGAAAATGCATACTATGTACTCCAAAGCCAAAAGATGTTTGTTGTAGCTATAATAATACCAGATAAAATAAAATTTAAAGTACTAAGTATTACTAGAGATGAAGAGAGATAGTCCATAATGACAAAAGAATTACTCCACAGAATATATAATATAATAATCCTAGAATTATATGCAGCAATTTATATAGCCTCAAAATATTTAAAGAAAAAAACTGACTGAACTAAATGGAGGAATGAATAAATCTGCATACTTGTACATTTATAACTTTCCTAGTAATTAATAAAAACAAGCAGACTAAGAGAATTGGTAATTATAGGTGATTAGAACAACATTATTAATAGGCTTAACCTAGTTGACATAACAAACTACTGCATCCAACAACTTCAGAATACATATCCTTTTTTATCCTTTTCAAGTGTGCTGGGATTGTCTACTAAAATAGGTCACATGTTTGGCCATAAAGGAAGTCTTCAACAGATTTCAAAGGAATCTGAATCATGTTGAATACATTCTCTGACCTCAGTGAGATTGATCTAGAAATCTATAAATGCTTGAAAATATGCAAAACACTTCTAAATAACCCAAGGATAAATGAAAAAAATACATCACAATACAAATTAGAAAATATTATTAATTCAGTAATAAAAACATATCAAAACTTCCATGATGAAAGTAAAGGGGTGCTCAAAGGAAATGCATAACCTCAAATGCATGAACTAGAACGGAAAAAAGACTTAACACCTGCAATGTAAGCATTCACATCAAGAATTTAGTAAAAACAAAACAAAACAAAACTGAAAAGCAGAAGTAGGTGGGGAAAAAATAAAGTTGAAAGCATTAACTAAATATACAACAGAGAAAATCATCAAGGTAACAGAATGAATCTTCAAAAATATTAATAAAATTAATAACTACTTAGACTAATCAAGAAAAAAGAAAATAAGGAATACATTATCAATATTAAAAACAATAAAGAGACTATCACTGCAGATCCTACAGACATTTAAAATAATAAAAGGTTATTAGAAACAAATTTGTGACTTTAAATTAGAAAATTTAGATGAAAAGGACATTCCATGAAAAACACAACTTATTAGAGCAGACATAAGAATTAGAAAATCTGAATATTCCCATATTTGCCTACAAAATTGAATCTAATTATGACAGTTATCTCTCAGCTCCAAATCTACCCTTCATTGTTTTGTCTGTGATACTGGAACATTTCTCCTTTACAGGCCAGCATAATGTTAAGCTTGTTAGTAGAGGGTACTACTTTCAGGGAAAAACCCTTTCTTCCTGGCTCCAGCGTGCTCACAGGTCTCCCATGGTGCACACGGCCAGCAGTAGGCAGACATCTAGAGGCACTTACCTACAAGCTTGCAAGCCCTGGCCCACAGTTCCCTGCCCATCAGCCTCCCATCTGTCTGCATCCCATTAGGGGGTTCCTACTTCAAGTTTCCTTTATGGCAGCTTTGGTCAGCTAGCACTCAGCTAGAAGCTTCCAGTTTGCCATTTCTAACCCAGGATTTCTGTCTGCCAGCCCCAGCCCACTAGTTGTGGACCAGCTCTCCCCCAGGGAAACCTAGAACATTTCTCCAGTATCCAGTGGGCTGCAGCCATGCCGTCTTCCACAGATTTGAGTCCTAGACTAAGAGAAGGGACACCCACTTCCAAGTATCTTCTTTAGAGTTCTATTTTTTTTTCCTTCTTAACAGCTAAAACACTGTAAATAGTTCTTTATAATAAGTTTTCCCTGTTCAAATTACCATGGGATGTCTATCTTCTGTCCGGACCTTGACTGATACACTGATTAAAAAAAAAAAAAAAAAAAAACTTCTGACAAAATAAATTCAGAGCCAGATGGTTTCACCAGTGATTTCTTCCAAAAACTGGAAGAAGAATAACACCTATTTTACACAAACTCTTATAGAGAATAAAAATAAAGTAATCCGTCTCAACGCATTATATAAGGCCATTATATTAGTAACACAATTTGACAAAAAAAGAAAAATTAAAGGCCAATACTATCTCACATAAACATAGGCATAAAACACAAAAATACAAACTTGAAAATATAATCTACCAATATTTTAAAAGGATAATGCATCATGTTCAAGTCGGGTTTATTCCTAAAATTCAAGCTTTGCTTAACAGTTTAAAATCAATCAATAGAATTCACCACATTATAAAAAAGGGTTAAAAACTTCTGGTCATTTCAATAAATTCGGAAGTTCAAAACCAATTCATGACTTTTAAAAATTACTATTAAAATTATTATGTAAATTTAGCAAGGCTGTTGTAAATGCAATATACAAAAATCAAATACATTTCTATATGCCAGTAACAAAACTGCATTACTAAAATACCATTTAAATTAACATACAAAATATCGAATATTAGAATAAATCTAATAAAAGGTGTATACAACTGTACACACTATAAAACACTACTAGTAGAAATTCAAGAACAATAAGTAAGTGGAGGAATATATATGTTCAATAACTGGAAGACAATACTGTAAAGATGTCAATTTCCCCCCAAATTTATATTTGATTCTTTTTGATATTTGACTTGTTGTTTCAATGCAATTACAATAAAAATTCCATCAACTTTTATGGAAATTAAGTTCCCATAGAATGCAAAAGACCAAGAGTAGTAAAGACAATCTTGAAGAACAAAGCTGAAATACTTAACTTATCAGATATCAAGTTTTATTATAAAGCTATAGTAACTAAAAGTAGTATTCGTGCAAAGACCGACAAAGAGATCAAAGGGACGGAAAAGAATGTCCAGAAATGGATCCACACTTACACAGTCACGTGATTAATGACAAAGGCCCTCTGCAATTCAGTAAGGAAAGGATTGTCTGTTCAATAAATGGTGCTGGGGTAACTGAATATCCATATGGGAATAAAATGAAACCTTGATCCATGCCTCAAACCAAACACAAAAATCAATTCCAGATGGATGATAGACCTAAAATGCAAAAGGAAAAGCAATAAAGCTTCTCGAAGATAACACAAGAGAATAACTTCCTAACCTGGGGGTAAGCAAAGATTTCTTAAACTAGACAACACAGAAAAACAGTAACCATGCAGGAAGTAATTGGTGCATTAGGACTTTATAAACATAAAATTGTTTGCTTATCAAAAGACACTATTAACAGAGTAGAAGGAAGGAATATTATTTGTAATACATTTACCTAACAAGAGACTCATAAAAGAGTTGTCCGGTGACAACTGAAGTGATAAGTGATGCTGTGATGGGTGGAGAACTCACAGCATCTTTCAGTTCCCAGACTTAGAGACAACTTTGATACCAAATGAAATGAGTCATGACCATCAAATAGGTAACACTTCTAATAGTGTTTTCTAGGATAATTTCATCAAAGCCTAATCTTCTAGGGTAAGAACCATCAAATGTCTAAATGTTAACATTGCTTGCTTTTGTTTTCTGCCCCTTATCCATTTATCCACTCAAGAATGAGGCACCCATTTATCCGAGGATCACCAATGAGTTCAGAGCTATTCTACACACTAGAGGAACAGAACCAAATGGTACGGGACCTGTGCCCACAAAGCACGTCAGCAATTGCAGACAGGATGGTGAGAGCTCAGGTAGACATCTACACAGATGCCAGGGCAACACAGGCAGAAAGTGTGAAATCAGACTGCGGGAGTCACAGAAGGCTTTCAGGAAGAGAAGATTCTCAAGCTGGGTTTTGAAAGACAGGTAGGAGTTAGTAAGATTCATATGGGGAAAAAAGCATTGCTGGTAGACAAAGCAGTATGTGTAGAGAACCAGGGGTATCGCGTGATGTAATAAGTCGTGTATGCCTTAAGCAAAAGTAATGTTTATGGAAGGAAAGAAGGTGCCAGATCTTAAAGCGGGACCATCTCTTGTGAGCCTTGTCTTTTCTAGACATGAGACTGCAAAGATGACTTAGGCATGGTCATGGCCCTTGGGGAACTGACTGCCCAGGAGAGGACATATGCAGGTAAAGAAATAAGACAGAAAGAGGCGCTGTAACAGTGGAAGGTACAAAATGCCATTTGAGCACAACTTCACCATGATTCCTTGGGCTTTGACTGATTCTAGCTCTCTTAGGTAGTAGTGAATACAGCAAAGTCTTCTATTCATTATCCCTATTTGGGGATCAGGATTTCTCAGCACCTGTAAATTGGGAGCAATATGGGAAAAGTGTACTTTACCCTTTTCTTTTTCTAGTTTTCACTCCAGCCCAGTTAACAGCACTTTAATAGAATAATGTACCTTTGTCCCAGTAGGGGCCATTGCCAAGTGAATTACAATGAGAATTTTAAGATTACTAAATCTACACCAAAAATCTTTCATATTTATCTAAAGAGCATGTAATTATAAAGAAAATATATACCTTGGGAATCAATAATTGGGTCATGAAATTCATCAAATGTCATTTTATTCATTTTGCCCAAGTGTCTGTTTGGAACGATTCTAAGCAGTGTGACGTCAGTATCTATTGAATGCCAGCGCTATACAGGGATGCGTCAACTAGCCTCCAAAAGAATTAATGGCACATAAATATATCTCCATTAAACATGTTTCAAATTTACTTGTTATGCATTCACTAAACGTATAGGCTTTTTAAGTTACATTTTTGGCCAAGTCTTTTAAAACCACAAGGTTGTTTTGTTTTTTTTTTTTTGGAGATGGAGTGGAGCCCCACACCGGGATGGTTGTCTCTGGTGATGATAGCAGGCAGCTCAGATTACCACCACTAGGACACCCAGACCAGAGCACAAAGAGACCTGCTTGTTCTAGGCTGCTATGAATTAGAGGCCCCATTCTTAGTTCTCTGAGTATTTCTCAGGCAATTCGTTCACGCTGCTGTCTCTGTGGGTTGGTTCATCTGGAGTTGATGAAGGAAGAGCTATTTCAGGGACCGAGCCTGCAGTTCCACACAGACTTTCACAGACCCCTGGGGGTCCGGGCACCACTGTGGGTGGCTCTTCCTCCTCAACCTGTAGAGGGCTGGGTTAATCCCTGTCACCACTTGGTACCCCATGTTTAGTCTTTCTCCCCTATTGTTGTGGGGGGGGCATATTTTTCCATTTTTACTTGATAAAGTAATAGTAATCCTTTTCTAAAAAGAGGATTCCAAGAAGTTGATGTTTGTCTTTTTAAATAAAGCAACTGTAGAAAGAAAAAGAAAGCTGTCCTTGATTTAATCACCTAACAATTGGTGCAGTCGTCACAAAATGCCCCAGTGAGGCAGGGACTGTTATTAGGTCTTGTGTAGGAAGCAGGGGTACTTAAAACCACAGAAACTGGAGTAGATTGTATGGATCCAAATTTTAGCTTTGGTGCTTCCTAGCTGTGTGACTTTGGGCAAGTAACTTAACATATCTGTACCCTGTTTCCTCATTTATGAAATGGAAGAAAGTTCTCTTTTCTAACATTATCATAAGGATTAAATAAAATAGTATCTTAAAAGCACTTAGAATAGTACTTGGCATAGTAAGCACCCAGCCAAGAGTTATTGTTATTACAACATTTTACATAGGAGGAAACTGAAATTCAGTCACTCCTAAAGTTACAAAGATGTTAAGAATAGAATTGGGATTTGAACCCAGATCTGAATTGTTCACTCATTCATTCATTCAACAAGCTCTTTCCATGACCCATTATTGATTGTTCCTGGAACACAATTCACCATGGGTCTCAATACATCTTGCAAGTGGGGCAATAACTGTCCTTTGTTCTGAACTATCTGTTTAAGGGCATTTATAAAGCAAATAGCCTTGGAAGACAGAGACAGTACTTTCCCCAGAGCAAAGGGTAGACAGGCTTACTGCCCATTATAAAAGATTGGGGACCCTCTCCTGTAATGCAGCCTACTGTATGTACAGACATCTACCTGAGCCCATCAGCATCTCCCTTATAGGGCTTGAGGACAAGGGGGACTGACACAAATATGCTGATGTTCATGCTGCTTGCTGGGCTATGCTGTCTGACCCAGGAGTCTTGTGTCTTCCATCAGCATCCACGACACTCAGGATAATGTGTGAGTCCACTTGGGCTGCTACAACAAAAAATGCCACAGACTAGGTGGCTTAGAAACAACAGAATGCATTTCTCACAATTCTGGAGGCTGGGAAGTCCAGGATCAAAGTGCCAGCCTGGTCCCTTTCTGGTGAGAGCCCTGTTCCTGGTCTGTAGCTGGTGCCTTCTCACTGTGTCCTCACAAGGTAGAAGGGGTAAGAGAGCTCTCTAAAGCCTCTTTTATTAAGGCACTAATCCCACTCACCAGGGCTCCACTGTCATAACCTAAGAACCTCTCAAATGCTTACCTCCTAATACCATCATCTTTTGGGGGGATAGGATTTCAACATATAATTTTGGGGGGAACCCTTGCAGACTGTAGCAGCTAACTTGTTAGCTTGCAGGTATGGTAAAATCTCAGACTCTTCTCCGTTCTTGGTAGTATTAGTGATGAGAACAGGATGCTGACGCAGACCTGCTTTTGCTTTCTAGAAGAGGAGAAAGGGCCCTATGGGCACGTTCAAAGGATATGAGAAGACCCCTTAAGATGGAGTAGAATTCTCTTACCAATGTGGTGGGCAAATGGGGAGTAACATATTAGTGAATATTAAGAGGATGAACAGAAAGAGGTAGGATTGAACAAGCACCCAAATCGTTCCTTCAGAAAAGAAGAGGAGAGATGTTACCACTGCAATAAAGAGGCCAGCCCACAGCCCCAGTCAAAAGGCAACATGGCTGTGACTGTTGAGCATGGAGTCCCCAAAGCTGAAATGAGTGGTGTCAACAATGAGGATGTGGAGTAGGGCTTTAGGTGAACTGAAAACATTAGGAGTTGGTTAGCTGAGCTGGGAATGGGAGCAAGCGGCCACAGGAAGGTTAAAGTGAAGGGAAAGCCTTGCTTAGTGACCCTACACACCCCCGAGCCCTCACTCTCTCTACCTTTACTGCAGTTGCTTTAAAGAAGATGATTAAGGGTGGGAACAGAAGCTGCGTGCACCCAACTGAGTATACTAGGCAGTTCTAGAGAAAGAGAAAGACTAACTGCATGACGGGATACAGGCACTCAAGTCACAATTATCCCTGGTCCCACAGGAGAAGCAAGGACCCAAATTCAACTGATGGGATCTGAGCAAGGTTCACAGTGAGCAAAATAAGCCAAAGTGACCTTGAGTCTCAGTGACTCATGACTTTGCCTATTGGAGCCACTGGTGAAAGGAAGCAGCTTCCACTCAGAGGTGCCCCTTGGGATTCTGGACTTGTCATCTCATTGATGTGACTAATAGCTACATCCTTTGTGGAAGCAGCTGTTAACTTGCTACAGGGCTCTTATTGAAACTGAACACTTGACCTACTAGGGCCTGTGACACTCTGGTATTCCTGTTTTGATGTGGGTCAACTGGAACTCAAAGACCAAGAAATTAAGAGCCCCAACATACCCCATTTGTCAAAAAAAAAAAAAAAATGAAGCCAGTCTGGTACCAGCACACCTTGGCTTTATGTGAACAAGTGGTAGCCATCCGTTGGGGAAATTTTATCCCTCATTCCACCACCTGAAGCAAAGCCCCTGGCTTGGTGGGGAGCCCTTGGTTGACAGAGGTTTCCCTGATGGTGTCCACCGGGCCAGCTGGAGCTGTTCAGCCTCCCTGCCAGCTACACAGAACTGGGATGTGGTTGCTCTGCTCAGTGGGCAAGACACAAAGCCATTCTCATAGCTCTGCCAATACTTCCTTTGATGAATCAGATTATATTTCTCCTGATTCTTGGGTTGTTGCCAATGGCTTAGCCATTTGCTCTGCCATTTGGAAAACTAGAGACTGGCAGATTAAAGACACCTCCCTTTGGGACCATGAAATGTGGAAACATACCATGGCTGCTAATCAAACCATCTGGGTCACTCCTGTTGCTGCCCACAGTAAGGGCCTGTGCTCTGATGAGACTGGAATCGAACTTTTGATTGGATCTGCAATGTCCAGGTTGCCACCATCATTGCCTGGATCCACCATCTTCCCAATACAGCAACACATCCGCCATCATGGACTAGGCACAAAGAAAAGGACTCTATGTTTCTGATGTTGGGACGTGAGTCCAGCCAAATGTTTCACCATTTATCTCCCAGTGAGGAAGGCCACATTGCAGCCCTTGAAGCTACTGTGTCATGTTTGTGGCCTTCTGGACTAATTTCAGTCTGACAATGATGAACCTTTTATCATATCCAGTTACAGGCTAATGGTCAAGATATTCAATAGATCTTCCACGGTCCCTACCATCTACAGGTATGTGGTATTTCTGACAGTTGAAAGGGCATCCATCACTTCCTCCTGGTTCACATATTTTCTTTTTTTTTTAATTGAAGTATAGTTGATTTACAATGTTGTGTTAATTTCTGGTGTACTGCATAGTGATTCATTTATATATGTATATGAATATATGTATATATTCCTTTTCCTATTCTTTTTCATTAAAGGCCATTAGAAGGTATCTAATATAATTTCTTGTGCTATACAGTAGGACCTTGTTGTTTATCTATTTTATATAGTTAGTAGTTAGTACCTACAAATCCCAAACTTACAATTTACTTTCTTAAGGCAATTTGGTCACTGAATGTGGCTGTTCCAGAAAGGGATGATTCTCTCTTGGCTACTTCCTAGGTAATAATTAGGATGAAAATGGTTGGGTGTTATAACCTATTTTGAAAATTCTGGATTCCATGCGACCATTCCTGGGCATGAAGCTCCTTTCTGTCTCCTAACGGAATCCCCATCAGCCTCGATGGCCCACCCTCTGGGTGGTAGCACAGCCAAGAGGCGACCTAGGGACTCAAACTTGGTTATAGTTTAGCCACCAGGATTCTCTCACTGGACTGACATGGTCACAGAGCATAAGGATTATGACCACTTGAGTACCCTTTGGCCCACATATGCCAAAGTCTGGGGGATGATGAGTCTCTAAGTTTTCTTTAAAATGCCCTTGTGCCTCTCACACTTGACCCCTCTGAATGAAAGGTTTTGGTGTGTATAAGGGATAATTAAGAAAACTGACACTACAGCTCCTAGAATGGGACACACCAGTTTTGTGGCCACAGAAGGAAAATAACAACCTTGGCACCTGAAGAGAGAACATCTCAGAGTCCAGGAGGGATGGAGGAGTGAGGGACATTAGTGACATTTGTCTTTCATAAATTTCCCTGGACCCTTCTTCATGAAGGAAAACATCCAGGTGCCACCTTCCCAAAATGATGCAAGCACCTTAAATTTAACTGACCTTTAGGACTGCCATCCTCCACCAGGTGGCTCTAATAAGTCTAGCAAGATAGTAGTGTGTGGCTGCACTTCCATTACCTCTCATGCAAACACCAAAGGATTGGCATACCCGTGGAAAGTTCGCCAGATGCCAAGATAGTATAAGAATGAGGAATGGATATTGTTAGGGGGAAATTCTCCATGAGTGTCTAATGTTTCTGCACCTCTGGTGAGCAATGCAGTAAATGCCTTCCTCCCAGACTGTCTTCCAGAATGTTTGTAAAGCAAACAGCCTTGTTAGATAGAGACAGTATCTCCCTCCAGAACAACAAGTAGACTCGCCTAAGGTCTTAGAAGATAAAGATAGTATCTTCCTCTGGAGCAAAGGGCATTATGTTTACTGTCCATTATTAAGGACTCAAGTTCCCTTCACTCAGGAATCCTCTCCTGTGACATATTCATCTGAGCCCATTCCCATCATCTCTGTGGGATATGGAGGGGAGGGGGAACTGACACAAATATAATGATGGTTCTGTGAGTAATAAGGTCCATTGCCTCTGACCCAGGAATCTCATAGCTTCTGTCAGAATCCATGAAACTATGACTAGCTATCCTGTTCGCTTACAAGTAGTTAAAGTCTCAGACTCCTCTCATTCTTGACAGTCACGAAATATGATTTGGATCAACCTTCCTCTCCAAAAGAAGAAAAAGAAATTAAAACTTGGGGAATTCTGTAAAAATCTAAATGTTTCTAAAGTATACCTACAAAGCCATTTTCAGTTTGTCTACATGGTCCACTGTTCTTATTTTTCATTAACTGATCCATTCTCCAAATGTTTGTTGAGTACTACTTAAAAGGTGATGTAACAAAATACAAAACAGACCAGATTCTCACCCGCCAGAGGTTTGCAGTCTAGTAGGGAAGGCAGACAGCAGTCATATAGTATTGGGATCATGGAATACATTGTGTGATCAATGTTATGAAAGAAAAGAGAAGGGTGCCAAGACAAAGAATATCAGAGAGGAAATTCATTTAGTTGTGAGGGCCAGGGAGGATATCACTGAGGAAAGGATTGAGCTGAGATGTGTGGTAGCAAAGTAGGTAACAGGGTGGGGAGAAGCCAACTGCCCTCATTAAAGTCCTGAGGGGAGAGGATCTTGGCATATTTCAGTGTGGAAGAAGGTGGAGGGGGCAGGAAAGAGAGGCACAAGATGAAGCAAGGGACTTGGCAGGGGCCATATTAGGCATAGCCTTATAATCAATCATGTTAAGGCTGTGACATTTCCCTAAGAGCCATGGGGCCATTAAAATGTAAGCTCCATAAGGAGATAGGCTAGGGTGCTTACCTATCTCATTGACCACAATATTCCTAGTATCTGGAACAGTGCCCAACACTGTAGGTGTTCAATAAATATTTGTTCAGTTCACTGAAGGCAAAAAATACGATTTGTATTTTTGAAAGACCACGTCAGCTGCTATGTGGAGAGTAGGCTGAAGAAGCCAAAGCCAAAGCACGAAGACTAGTTAGAAGGCTAGCACACATTCCAGTGACAAACTCAGTAGCTTGGACTAGGGTGGTGGCAGGAGAGATGAAACATGTACCCCACTTGCTGTGCCACACACACACACACCACACACATACCACACACACATACACAACATACCACACACACCACATACACACCCCACATACAACACACACACACCCCCCACATTCCCCACTCCACACATACACATACACACACACTTTGAAAAAATCTTTTTGTAGGGCTTAAGGATCTATTCAACTTGAAAAGATCATGGAAGATCATCAAATTCCATGTGAAACACTTAAAGATAGTATGTTAATGGATGGTTGGAGTCTTTGGGATAATAGCTAGTTGTGCATAGCTAGTGGTGCCGGCAAATAGATTGAAAGGGGAAGACTCGCTCATGAAAACAAAGAGAGTAATGGGAACTGATACCACGTGCAGTAAAACTTCCAGGCTCAGCAGAATAAATCTCAGAGTGTTTCTCCCCCAAGACCTCATCAAACTTTCTCTCCAGCCTGACTGCCCCTCGCTCCCTGCAGGACACAGTGAGTTTGAGCCTCACTGGCCATTGCAGGAGCCCTTTTGCTCCTATGTGGAAGGCAGGCATTCAGTGTGTGTGTGAGCTCAGCCTGCCTGGCATCCTGGTAAGGGAAGCGCTCCTCCTGTGGGCTCAGGAGGCAGGATGCTGAGTGTGGGGGCAGGGCTGGAAGAGAGGAGCACGGCAGGTGAGAAGATAGGGCAGTGCCCTCCAGGTCACGCTGTGTCCGCGCTCCTGATGTCACACACCACGGTGTTGGGCATGGCAATTCCTAAAGCAGAAGTTGTGGAGGAACTGGCCAAGGTTATTCTGGTGCCACGGTGGTCTCCGTCTCCCAGCCCAGATGGCCAGGAAGGCTATGAGGCAGAGAACTCTGCTCCCAGCGGAAAGCGGAGCGCTTGGCACTGCTTAAATCATGGCCACTCACGCCCACTTGGACAGGTTGGCCTCCCCGTCTGAAGGGCAGGAGGTAGGCAAGGGCCCTGGAGAGGGAGTTCTCATTGAGAGACAGTGGAACGGCTGTTCTAGTTCTTCCTTAGCCCTGCTAGGAATGCCCACAGCCTGGGTGGGGGCTGAGCAGGCAGAACACTGGCAAAAAGCAAACAGGGCAAGGATTTCAAGATCTTCATCATTCGACAGAATAATGCTGATGGAAATCAGCCACCAAGTGGTCATTCATTTTAAATGATTTTTATCAAAGGACAAAAAAGAAACTGTCTACAGAGAACTAAACGTATATATTCTTCTTATGTTTCATGGGGTGGATAGCACTTTGTAAGTGGGCTACCTCATTTCAAGGCTTTTAATGAAAAATAATTAGTTTAGCTGATCTATCCATTCCCAACTCATCCATAGCAAGTGGAGAGTGGAATTACTACTAGTGCCCTTAAATCTGCCTTTGAATGAAAATTGTTTTCACCATCTCTAAGCTGTTAGACCAAAATTCTACATATGATCTGCAGTATTTTTAAGGACCTTTGTTCATTCTCATCCAGTCTTAAATGTCTCCAACACTCAGGGAGCGTTAGCCAATATAGAATGATACATGTCCCCAAAGGGCAGCCTCTCCTTTCACCAGGGTTTCCATGGAAAGGTTCTGCACCCAGATCCTGGGCAGGGCTCCCATGCTCCTTTAATCATCCAGGATCCTGGAGAGTGGATCACTCACTGTGTAGCTGCCTGATATCACAAGTGTAATAGACTTTCAGAACTGTTTAGTGGCTCTTGTTGATGTCAAAAGTGAAAAGACACAGAACTTTGAGAAAGATATTAATAGGGGCAGTTGTATAGTTATTTTCTTTATCTAGGGCCTGCCTGGCTTTAAACTTTTTCTCCAGCCCTCTCACCTCACACTAGATGTTTGCCTCCTTGAGAGGACTTCCCAACCCTTCTCGGCAAGGTTCTAGATCAATGACAGACACGTAGGAGATCTGCCCTCTATTTATGCACGCTAAAAGGCTATTAGATGTGTGTGATGGCTCATTTTATGTGTCATCTTAACCAGACCGAGGACGTGCCCAGATGTTTGGTTCAACATTCTTTCTGGGTATGTCTTGTGTCCGTGCGGGTGTTTCTGGATGAGACTAACATTTGAATCGGTAGAATGAGTAAAGCTGGTTTGTCCTCTCAGTGTGGTGGGGGAGCCTCATGGAATCTTCTGAAGGCCTGAATAGAATAAAAAGCTGAGTACAAAAGAATTTTCTCTCTGCCTGACTGTCTTTGAGCTGGGACGCTGGTCTTCTCTTGCCTTTGGACTTGAACTTGGAGTCATGTCTACCATCAGTTCTCCTGGGTCTGGAATCCTTATTTTCTGTAATCAAGTGAGCCAATTCCTTAAAATAAGTCTGCTTGTATGACTGACTGATTGACACACACTTGTCCTATTGGTTGTTGAGAATCCTGACTAATACGGCATGCTCCTCTATTTTTTGAAAAGCACCTTCAATAGCTTCCTCCAGAAAAGCAGTACATCCTCTGATGCCTATAAACAAACCCAGCCCAACAGAGCAACCAGAGGAAGGATGCCTAGTCTAGGGGCTCCAGCCACTCTCCTCTCCAACAGACTTTTGCCATGTTGGATTGAGGGCACCATCAGAGCCAGGTTTTTCCATTTGTTAAGAGAAATTTTAAAAATACAGATATTCTTGTCAACGCTGGCAGCTACTTCAAAAACTTTCAAAAGCCCACGTGAGACAACCAGCCCCATCTGTGGGCCAGAAATGGTCCCCGGATGCCACCATGCAGCCTCTGCTTTAGGGACATGTGAGGAAATCTTTCTGGATCGAAGGAAAGCACATGTTTAAGAAATACTTTCCTGTTTCAAAACTTGCAGCCGCTGCTACAACTGCTGCACAACATTAATTCATACATTGATTGTTTATCTCAGGCTTCTATTCAGAGCAACTTCCCCAAATGTTTACATTATCCCATGAGACCACTGAGAGAAGGAAAAAGAACAGGTATTAGAATCTCTATTTCTATTTTTTTTTAACGGAGTTAAAGACTCTTCAGATGGTGGGCCCCACAGAAAGGTGCTAGAAAGAGTTGCACAATTCCATTTAAACTCCAGACCTTACACTGCCCCCCAAAATAGGAACTTCACGTTAATCATTTCCGATGCATGGGGTTCCTTCTATTTCCACAACACAGTGATACTTGGTTAAAAACGGCACACGCGCTAGAGAGAAACAGACATAAATATTAATTTCAATAACACCTCCATGGATAGTTTAAAACATTTTTCCATACACTGTTTGATCTTTCTTTCACTTCGGCCATTATACATTTTTCTTTGAAACTTAGCGTTGCTCTTTAATGATATCTTCACTCTTCTTCAGCCTCCAAAGAACTTCCTCTCCTGTTAAGTTGTGCCTCTGGCACCTGAAGGAGGAGCTGGGCAAGGTGTAAAGGAATGCCCAGATGGCTCTGAAGATGTTTATTATAGGGCCCTCCATTGTATTCAAATTAATGGCACCACATTAGCATGGGATGCCCTTTGGTGCTCATTTGTTCCTGCACTCCGGGGGTTAAAGGAGCCGCCTGCTCTCCAGATGTTCAGTAGCTGTTATAAATGAAAGATTAGAGACTTTTTGCTGCCGCTGCTATTTCCTCTATTCCCTTTTAAAGCTGATATTTTCTTTAGGAACTTGCTTAGTGTCTGAGTCAGAAGAATCTCCTCCCTGAGGTATATCAATCAGTAGCATGCACAAGAAGGACACAACGTAGAGGAGGTAGACATGGTCTGTGTTAACTGGTTGATGCGACACTCTTCCAGTGACTGATGTATGCATCCCGTGCTTGCACCCCACCCTTCCAAGTGCCGATCAAATACATATGATATTTTTGTAGCTAAAAACTAAAACCAAAACCAAAACCGAAAAAAAAAATCTCTCTGAATTTTATGGCAAGAATATGAGAATATCTTTTGTTAGTGCTATGACAGCAATATCAACTTTACTTTCAAATCTGACCTACTTCCCTCGAAGCAAGATGTGTAAGTGTCTGAAGTATGACTGTATCCAACTCAAAGCTGCCACCAACGATGTCTTCCCGGGAGAGAAATAAGAAAAATACCCAAAATGGATTCCAATAAATGAATGCCAGTTTAACATCTACCATGCTTGTCTTTTGTACACAGAGACACTCCCAGGGTCCTGCTGTTCCAAGAGCTGTTCAAGCATTGAATAAGGAGAGTTTCCAATGAGACAAAAACGTCTGCCTCTGCTGGGGTTGATCAAGCTGTTCTCTTGCTACAGTGCAGTCAGGATTTCTCTATCCTTAGCAGAATTACCACATCTCACATCTAATACATTTCCAACGCTCCTTTCACCAAGCAGGGAAAAAGAGATAGACCAACTTGAATAGAAAATGCCATTCATCTTGGTACCACCTTTTTGACAATGGAGATGAAAGTAACAGAGAGACTGAGGGGGAGCCACTGGCCCTCAGGGAGTGGCATCTCTGATGGAATCTTTATTGAAGCTTGAGCTCTTGCAACGCCTGGAATATTCAACATGACTCTGGTCTGAGGTAGATAATATGGAAGAAGCGTGGAGATGACAGTGACATCTCACATTTTAATGTAAACACAGCCCAATCTCCAGGATGGGAACCTTAGTCACAGATACACTAAATAACATTTTTGAAAGACTAAAGATGAATATTTATAATGTACATGTAAGACTGACATCTTGAAAGATGCCAGCTCAGAAAGACTTGCTCTGGCCACTGTAGGAAAGGAAAATCTCTCTCCTACCCTTCTAGATTCAACAATGGGTGCCTGAGAATCAAATTGATAAAAAGACAGATTAAAAAGAGTTGGGGGGAAGGTGTCATTAGGTACTTACATGCAGGAGTTTCACAAAGAAATGAGATTCAAGGAGGCAGCCGGATGACTGAGATTTATATACCATCCTAGACTAAACAAAGGAAAAGTCAGTGGGTCTCTAGGTGGTGGAGGTAGGTTATGATGGGCAAAGGAGCAAAGGAAATGTATGGTAAATAAGGGTTCTCTGTCTTGCAGATAAGAGTCGCTCAGGTGATCAGAGCTGTCTCTGGGGAGTAGCTCTCTGAGATTACCTTTATAAATGGAAATTTCCTTTATAAATGAAAATGTCCTTTACAAAAGAGGAAATGTATACTTTATTTTCAGGCATTTAGGGAGCTTTTCCTGCATCTGCTGGTTCTCAGTTGTCTTTAGCTCAAAACAATCCTTAGGCCAGAGTGGCATATCCTGGGGTGGCTTTTTTGTGGTTCCCTTTACCCTCAGCACCACTAGTCGGGTCAGGATGTTGCCCACAGAGAGCCTTTTGAGGGGAAGGTCTGTACTTTCCTCTAAGACAAACTTACCACACTTTGACAGCCACTGAACGGGAAAGTTGTAGTGCAGAAGTAGACAGAAGGAAGACCAGAGAGAAAGTACTGAAGGGACGAGGTCCAGGGGAAAGTGTACTGAACCATGGAGAGAAGGGAGGAAATACCTGGAGTAGAGGGGAGCCTTAGCTTCTCAACTTCAACTGTGAGGGTCCTCTAGGCAAGGCTCACTACAGGCGGCATCTCTCACCAGCCCTCTCTGGTATGGCTAGGACTGGAGCACGTGCCTGGCTGGGGGGCATTCCACTGATCTACCCAATGAAGTAGGTCATGGAGGTTAAGCTGGTGGAGAAGATGTAAAGGGAAGCCAAGGGGAAGTAATGTGATGGAAACTAGAGAAGAAAAAGGCAATGGTCAAGGATAGACAGGAAGGTCAAAAATAAGGTGACCCCTACAAAGATCTCAGAAAGAAAATTACCTTCAATAGTTCAACTGGAAAAACCACCTATAATACATAAGAACAAGGGTAAGCAAATTCATCTTAAAGAAACAGAATTGCATCAAGCTTACACAAGTGATTAAATATATGAATACTGCTATGGAAAGAATGTATAAAGCAAAAGGAGACTGTTTGTCAAGAGAAATCTCAAAAGAGGTAAGTCAGCTTAGAATGGAATCCATTCATTTGCATGAGAACAGATCAGAACTCCAAGAAGTAAGAGACCCAAGTCCAAGTTTGCTTGCTCTCATAAGGAAAATGAATGAATCAGTCTTCACCTGTCAGACTTGAGGAATCTGGCACCCCTTCAAGCCCTGGCACCTTTCACCCCAATAACCTGCCTTACACGAGCGCATGAACCCTGGGGTGTCCAGCAGTTGCCATGGAGATGATGCAAGCTTGTTCCCTGAACTGGGGTGTGGTGGACACTGGTCTCCCCCAGGTCTCTTCTTGCTCTCCAGGTGGAAAAGCTGTGCTCATGTCCTGCTTCTCTTCTCAGTTTTCATCAGTGGTGAAGGTAGGAAATGATGGTCAGACTTCAATGGTATTGAATCCACACCCTTTCACTTAATGCTAGAGCATCTCACAGCAGCTGACAAGACCTAGTGTTCTCTCCATTTGATTGCCAAGCACCTAACATCACTAGCATTTGACAGGCACATCTCTTTTCAAGCACTTCCAAACCACTACCACCACCCTACCAATGGGAGTGGGAATTTAACCTGACACTTATCACTTGCTTCATAAGTAAACCGGTGTAAATAATCAGATGAGAATTGGTGGGTTTTTGTTTTTGTTTTTGTTTTTGTTTTTTAATGTTGGTTCTAGAATTCTTCTGCCTCTCTGTTCTTCCCAGCAGGAAGTAGATGCAATTCCTGGTTTGCTTACAAGTTTTGTAACCAAAACCGTTTGAGCACAGAAGTGCCAGTGGATTGATTTCCTTCTCTGGTGCAAAAAAAAAAAAAAAAAAAAGTAATGGAAGGGGAAGGAGGGAAAGGGGTGATGAAATACCCAACTCAGCTGCAGAAGCACACTATCTAAAGACACTTTGCTCTGCCAGTGGTCCCGATCTCAAGAAGATCCTCCAGAACAGGATGAACTCATTTAGCTCAAGCTTCCAACACCTGGCATATACAGCTTCATCCACCTACCAGACTCTACACAGCCTCAGTCCCAGTGACGGTTCTATTCCAGGAAGAAGTTACCACAGCTAAGTGACCTACTTATCTTCAATCCTTCCACTGAGTTTCTGAGGCTCTGCCCACAGGACACCAAAAATGCACAGAAATGTGGGACATGGAGACTCTGTGGACATAGTTCAAATAACCAACAATACAGGTGGCTGACTTCATAAAGTCAATCCTAGTATGATGTACATTCCAGACAAATGGGTCCTCACAGGCCATGACGATGAAACAGTTTGTAAAGATAGAATTAGAAGAAGCAGCAGAAATCCCTTCCACATTGAGTAACAGCATGTCATTTGAGCCACCTTGCTTTCTTTACACACCTCCGTTCTCCCCCAGCTCCTGTAGGTCCTTTTGGCAGAAACCAATAAGCACCTGATATTCCCTGGCATAGCAATTCAGCAATTAGCTCAGGACAGGTACAGAACCTAAGTGTATTCAACCAGAAAGATACCTGGGATGTATTTCCAAGATTTTTACTGGAAAGAGAGAGAAGAAGGAGGGGGGAGAGAGGAGGAGGGGACGAGGGGGAGGGGAGAGGGAGAAGAAGAAGGAAAGAAGAAGGGGGAGGGGATGGGAAAGAGGAGGGAGAGAGAGGAGGAGAAGAAAAAACTTGATTGTGTATGCATGCACACTTTGTTTCTTGTCCCCCCTATTCCATGCTCTTTCTCCATGGATCGGGAGGTATATAACCACTCCAATGACACTGGCAGCCATTTTGTGATCATGAGGGGAGCCAGCCTTAAGTTGAAGCTGATAATGTAGGGGGTAGAGCAGAAAGAAGGAAAGAAATGGGTTCTGGTTTATACTACTGGACCTCTGGAGACACAGTGAAGATCCCCTACTTACAAACTGCAAATATAGGAGCCCAAAAATTTCATTTAATGTTTAGCCCAGTGGGAATTGGGGTTTCTGTCCCTTGGAATCAAAAACACCTCTACTGATGCTCAGGAGACAAGTTAGAACACTGTTTATCTGGACCTAATATGAGAGGGAAACAGTTCCATTCCTTCTGATATGAGCTCGACCTTTGCAGAAGGAGAGAGGCAAGGAGGAGGGAATGGAAAATCATAGAGGCCACCCACCCACCGGTGACTTTCCAGCCCTCTCTCTCTTCATTAAACTGGAGAAACAGCAGTGTGGTGAGGAGGAGGAAAAGCACAGAATGGAAGGGAGGGTAAGGGGAACGGTGCCAAGTGGATTGTGTGAGCACCGTCCCCAGGCTGCCTGGAGCTTTCCATATGGGCATAAACTGATTACATGAAGGGACTCCCTGGATTGCATCCACTCTTCCAGGCCATATACTTGAAAGTATAAATATTAGTGTATAAAGTTGGGCTTAATGTGTCTTCACAAATAAATGTGATGTGTCATTAGCTTTGTTATTTGTATAATCAGAAATGTCAAGCATTTGTTTCCCAAAAGAGAGCTCTGTCCTGCGCATCACATGTACAAACTGGCCCATCTCAGCAGCTTCCCTGCCCAAGTGCAGAGGAACACTGAGGGGCGGTCAAAATCATTGGGATTTCTGGCTCAGACTTCACATGATCAGGATAAACAAACCTCTATCCAAGCAAGGAAAAATTTGGTTTGCTTTATTTCTCTGCTTCTCATCACTACAGTCAGAACTTCAAGCCAAGATGCCTTTCAAATACCTCCTAAAGACTTCAGCTTGTGTTGTTTCCCCAGTGATCACAAGTGCAGTAACTTCATACTCTGTCTCCAATAGATCCTATGACATTATTTTCCCTTTATGATTATAAACACCTAAGTGAATCTATCTTCAAACAAGTTGGTTTTCTTTTACAGCCAGGATGTGGGAAATCCATCTGTCACTTAGAAAAAGTAGAAACTTGAATGAAGCTTGTGAAATAGGGTGGCTGCCCAAAGGCAGAAAGAAATTTGTGAGATTGGAAGACAAACATTTTCAAGACAAAGTCAGTAAACGCCATTTGTGTAGACTGAGTCATCCCCTAGATTGGGAGACACGAAGAAAGGAAGAAACAGAGAGAGGAGACAAGAAGGAGGAGGAGGAAAAAAGAAACTTAAGAAATAGGCAGGAAGTTATCTCTGTCTTAGGGAGAGAGTGAGAAATTATCACTCCCCTCCCCCAACAATTGGCTGATCAGCTAGGAAAGACATCCGAATAGCTTCAAGCCATCTTTTTCATGCTCTCAGTTAAGTCACCTAAGGACTAAAATTGCAAGATTTTTGCCCTGTGGGAGGAAACTTGGCCTTGCCCTTTTTTCTGCCACTCAACAAAAAGTATGTGAAAACGTTATTGACACAGGAATTAAGTTATCATGATTTTGGAGAACTTTAAAATGGCCTAGGAGAATACGCAATGCTGAAAGTCTTACTTTCCACTAATCCTCTCCATTTTCTTCCTTTATTGGCATTTTCTTGGCTTCCTAACCCCTGTTCCTTGCCTCTTTGTTTCTTCTTTTCCTCTCCTAAGAGTCGTAGATCACCTCTGGGCAGCCCTCACATCTCACTCTGCTGTGGCAAACTGCCCACGCTGCGCTGCGGCAAGACGGGTCAATGAAGATGTGTGACAGGCACACACAGGCACTGCACACAGCACACGCACCGCATCACATACACACCCCCACACACATACATACACCACACACCGCACACGCAGACATACACACTACACCACATACACACACACCCCACATATACACCACACACGCTACACACACACACGCCACATATACACCACACACCACACATATACATACACCACACACTGCACATGCACACGTACATACATTATACCAAATACACACATCACACACATACTACACACATAACATATACATACACCCCACACAACATAAATACATCACACACACACCAGCCACCCCACAGTACACCACATACACATGAAAACAGACACAACACACATACCACTCACACTACACACACATACACACCACCATACACACACACCAGACACCACACACACCTCACACACACTACATACACATAAAAATACACACCACACATATACTCCCACCATATACACATACCTCACCACTACATACACACACTTCACATACCACACACACACCTCACACACAACACACACACACTCCCCACAAACCCCAGCGACCCAGCCCTACCATACACACACACACAAACACACTTCTCACTTCCTCCTGCCCTCAACCCAAACCTGCTGCCCTGGACAACTGCAGAGACCTTTGGCTGGCTCTCGGTGAAGTGGGGGCGGGGAGCCCTCCTATCAAACTGCCTTCAGCCCAGGGCACAGACCTGGGGGGCAGCAGTATCAACCCAGCAGCTCCTCATGCGGTTCTAACTGTGTCCCAGCATGTCCGTGGGTGGTCACCCTGCCTTATCCCACGGATTCATCCCTGCACCCCATGAAGGGGTGCGTCTTACTAACCCCTTCCTGCTGTTGAGAAAAGTGTGAGTCCTGGCAGTTAAGGAATTTGCCAAGGTCACAGAGCCGGCAAGTGCAAGAAACCCAGGTCTGTGTGCTCCGGAGCTTAAACCGTTACCTTCCAAGCTCCCTTTGCCTTACCCCCTGAGCAGTGGTAGTGGGGGCCCCTAAGAAAGGGCCATGGTCAAGTGTGTCTCAAGGCAGCAGCCTCTTTCAATAGAAACCATGTGGCGCTGGGCATCCCTATGGAGAATGAGTTTGTGAGCTCACACCCACACCAGGGCCCTGAAGCCTCACACTCGCTGCTTCCATCACACCCAACACCAGGTGTGCGGGGGTCCCACCTCCATCCAACACTGTGGAGGGCCCCAGGAATGTCAGAATAACTGAAGACCAGAGTTGTTTTCTTCCCCAGCCCTCTTCCCCCTTAAGTAAGGTCAAAATAAATTTATTTCATCCACAACTAAAAACAAAAACAAGAAGAAGGAGAAGCAGCAGCAGCAGCTAAATGTTAAGCAGTTTAGGCATTTCTGAGTAACAGAGTATTCTGCATTAGTCCTCCGGGATGCCTTAAAAAGAGGCAAAGTGCTTCTCTTTCTTGCCACTATGTTCTCACACTGTGCTCATGGTTATTATTATGGTTCACTCAACACTCAAATGGTAACATTTAAATTGATCAAGCATGAAAATAGACACAAGCTCCGTCCCAAGAATCTCCCCCACCTCAATCAGAGACAGTGGCCAAGAGGGAGGCGCGGGAAAGCCGGCTGTGGGAAGCCTGCCTTCCCTCTTCTGTGTCTCATCTCAAGATGGGGCCATCTAGGGCTCCCCTTTCAGTGCAGACAAAATGGTCTTCCTTCTCTAGAAAGGAGCCACTTAGATCAACCAGACCGGCCACAGGATGTCACTGTTACTCCACACACAGGATAGCAAGCCAGACTTTGCGCCAGGGGTTGGAGCTGGAGGGGGCCCGGCTCCCCTTCACCCCACCTCTCACAGAGCTGCCATCTCTCGGGTTCACGCCACAAGCCAGCAGCACGCTCCCTATACAAGCCACAAGCCTGCCCCATTGTCTCCATGCTCGTATTGTTCTCTGTCACAGGATGAAGGGAAGAAAAAGGGACGTTTTTCAGAAGAAAAGTACCACCGCTGTCTCTCGCATCACGGGTTCTCCAAGAGTTGGACTTTGAACATTTCCAACCTTGGATAACAGCAATGGCCTTTTCATATATTTTACAGTGTTTTATAAGGATAAGAACATCTTTTGCTTATCTTCACTTTCTCGAATTTCTGAAAAGGTTATGGAATATTTAAGCATTTTTACACTAGCTTAACTCTTCGTAGGGCTGCAGCTTTGTAGTCTACCTAAATGAACCTGCCTCTACCCACCACCGGCTTCTCCAACGTCTCCTGGACACACGGGCAAGTCTCGCACCAGAGAAGAACGTGTGCTCGGAAGCTGGCAAGCTGCCTGACACCGCGTCACTGCTGGCACAGCAAAACTCTGACAAGGAGACGTCAGGAGCCACGGCGGGAGCAGGAGAATGTCCTTCTATTCATGGTGCCAGCTCTTCTTCCTTCCCTGTCATGGACCCTCCACGGGATGGTTTGCTTTCCTCGCCTCTTCCAAGTCCAGTGCCCCCTGCCATGTCCTCCTGTTAACTTCACCATACATTCCACAGAGCAGCTGGCATAAAAAGGTTAAAAATAAAACCTTAGACTAGCATAGCCAGTGGGAAGGCATGCTTTAGGTAGTCAGGGAGATAGTTAATAACACAACATAAAAGGTAATCACAGAATAAAGGTGCTTTGAGTCATAAAGAAGAAGAAAGATTTTTTGCCTTACAAAGTGACTGCTTCATAACTTGGCCTGGAAATAGCTTTCATATCAAGTAAAGTCTGGACAGTTGAAACCCCTCTGCCATGTCATCCCACTTTAGCCAGACCACCGCAGCAGAATGAATTAAAACAACCAAAGCAGATGGCTTCTCGTGAGCAAGTACTTAAGAAAGGAAACTTGATTCTTTTCCAGCATTTGCCAGGATCTGTGCAGTAGCTGGGAGCTAGAGCTACAGGGATACAGCTGATGGAGACTTTGTTCATTCCCACACTGCATGAAGTATATCAATCTCAGCGTAGGAGAGCCATTACTCAGACTTGAACTGGCTTGGACAGTGTGAGGAGTGGACTGGCATGAGATACAGGAGAAAATCTGGAGGCTAAAGGGAAGCAAAGCACAAAGAGAAGTCAGACAAGGACAACCACCTTAGCGAACCATGCCTTAGGATTTTAACAACTCCCTTTTGGTAATGGTTTAGAATTAAAGCCAGAATAAGGTCAATCTAACAATGCAGCGTGTTGCTCAATTATACAGCCACCATTTTTCGAGCACCTGCTTTGTGTCAAGTGCAAAAGCAATGACGAACAAGGCAGCATGAGAATGAGGGAGACGGATAAACATGCAGCCATAAATACAGCATGACAGGGGTTGGCGGTAATAAAAGAACTGGGCTGGCCTTTATCCCCAGATTCCGGGACAGAACCTGTAAACCCGTGGGATTTCCCAGGGTAGGAATGTCTTTGTTATTCCTGCTGACTCTCCCCAACCACACCTGAAAGTTAGTGCTGACAGATGGCTCAGGATGGGGGATGCCCAGTCCAGGAAGCCCGACCATGTGATTGGAGGGATGGGGCTTGATCCACGTGATGCCAGCCTGACCCCTGGGGAAGGGAAGGGAAGGGAACAGGGCTGGAGATTGAGTTCAACCCCAAGCCAGTGACCCATCAGTCATGCCTGGGTAATGAAGCTTCAGTTGAAACTGGGACACTGAAGCTTGGGTGAACTTCTCCAGTTGGCAGTACTCTGCGTATTGTTACCTGTGGATGTGCCAGGAAGAGAACACATCCCTAAGGACAGCGGAAGCTTGGTGTTTGGAACACTTCCAGACTTCTCCCTGTGTGTCTCTTCTTTTGACTGGTTAAGTATAGTGCTGTCAGTGAAGTCTGTGAGTCTTTCCAGTGGGTTTTCAAAGTCTATGGGGACCCCCAAGTTTGTGCCCAGCTGGCTAAAGTGAAGGTGTCCCTGGCGCACTTGGAGCTGGTGTCAAAAGTCTTGGGCAGCCTTGACAGTCTGGAGAACTGCACTCAATCTGCAAAGCTTGGCTAACTCAGCATAAGCCGTAGTAAAGGAAATTTAGGATGCTGTAGTCCCACAGAAGGGGCTCATGTGATCCAGACCGGATGCGGGGAAAATACCAGGGAATTCTTTCTAGAAAAATAACCTCTGGCACTTGAAGGATGGTTAAGCATTTGAGCTCGAGGTAACTTTTTAGAAAAATAGAGTCAACTGCATAAAGGTTGTTTAGCTCTCAGCAAATCATCGTCATTGCTTAAAGTCCCAGGTTACAGAAATGCTTCTGATTTTGCTTAGAAGTTTCCCTGACCTCAGTGTACCCAGCAAACAACTGCAGCAGAATTTCAGGTTCTCAAGTTGCACAGAGTGGTGGGCAGCCACACCCTCCAATGGCACCACAAGGACCAGGGTTTTGTTACGATGAGCTGTTGGTTATATGCACAGATCAAGGTGAAGACTTGAGGGTCATCCAGTCATACTGTGCACTCACTATTCCTTTCATGAAAGGAAGATTTTATTAACCTCCCTTTGCAGAGAGAATTTACTTGGCACTGAGTATTTAAATGGAACAGAAAGTTCTTAATAGAGGAGGACAGGTCATCAAAATATTATTTAACAATGATTGTCCTCAATTACCTTTTCCCAAAGCCTCTTATTTTCGATGTGCTTCTTGAGTAAATGCATATAATTTCTCCCTTCTATCCCTGCCAATCAAAATACTGGTGAAAAAAAACTAAGGTGAAAATGACTAATGAAACCTAAATTACTTACCCCAAATGATATGCTGCAGTTCAGCATTTTCTCACCACTCTGTATTGAAATGATCCACTTATATGTAAATTTCTCACCTTAGTCTTACTCGACACAAGAACATGGACCATATTTGTACCCTCAGCTCCCAACACTGTGACATGGCAATTACACAATAAAAAAGTGATTGATCAAATGAGGTTAAATAATAAGTCTAAGCAGAAAAATAAACCTCTAATAATATAATTTCTGGTATCAGAACATAGCTGTTTTGAGTGAATTCCTATCACCGCAAGCACACCATGCCCTGTTTTTCAAATAATTTGTTGTCTGCTCGACATCCACAAGGCCCATCTGAGGAGAGGTTCTTGCATCCTTCTCCTCGTCATCTCATTCATTCATTCAACAAGTATTTATTAAGCACCCAGCTCTAACTGCTGGGGATAAAGCTGGGAAGAAAATCAACGCAATCCTGTCCAAATGGAGCTTACACTCTCATGGAGGAGACAGTATAAATACAGAGCACATAAGAATATATTAAATAGTGATAAGGGCTAAGGACATGAAGCAGAGTCGGCGGTGGGGATGCGTTGGTGGTGAGGGTGCAATTTTAGAATAGCCAGAGGGGCTCTCAAAAGTGTGCAAAGACCTGCCAGAGGTGGGGAGCAAGCCACACGGACTCAGAGGAAGAGAGCACCCAGAGCACAGAGTAAGTGCACAGATTCCAAGGTGAGAGCCTGCCTCACATGTTCAAGGAAAGGCAAAGGCACCGACATGGCAGAAGCAGAACGAGAAGGCAATGAAAGCAGAGAAGGAATGGTGGCATCTTAGAGGACTGTGTCTGACTGACCTATATGGTCACTGGAAGGTTTTGGGCAGAACGACATGAACTGATGCATTTTAACAAGATCACATGAGCTTCTGGGCTGAGGATAGATGGGAAGGGGCAAAAAAAAAAAAAAAGGCAGGGAGACCCACTAAGAGCTACTGCATAATTCCAGGCAAGCGAGGGAGGCAGCTGGGAGCAAGGTGGTACAGTGAAAGTGGTGGGGAATGGTCAAAACCTGGAGAGAATCTGAAGGCAGGGGACACAAATGGCCACAGATCAGACATGCGATGCAAGAGAAGGAGGAGTCAAAGATGAATCCAAGGTTTGGTCCAAGATGGACCAAACTGGAAAGATGCCACTTACTGAGCTGGGGAAGGCTGAGAAAAGAACAGATCTAGGAGGAGAGAATCTGGAGCTCAGTTTGGGAAATGCTAAGTTTGGGATACCTGTTGGGCAACCAAGTGTTTCCTTCTGATTCGGAGGCAATGAGATATAAATATACATACGTATACATCATAGGTAGATGAGAGAGAGAGAGAGAGATGCATCTGCAACTTGGAGGAGGGGTCCAAGCTAGGGACACATATTTTGGAATTATCAGTACATCAGAAGGGATGAGTTTACCAAGGAAAAGAGATGAAGAACAAATAGACTCTTATTTACCAAGTTTCTAGAATTAGCATTAAAACCAGCATGCATTTCATCAATCACATTCCACTCCAACTCCTCCCTCTCCAGCAAATCCAGGGCAAAGCCCATTCTGACTCTCCTCTGTGGCACAGAGAGGTGAACCTGGGGTGAATGTGCCGGGTGTCACTTGGCATACAGATGGCGTCTGGCACAGGTGGTGTTCGGTGTATCAAGGCCTGGAGGAGCAAGTAATCATTTCAAGGGAAATGACAACCTAAAATGGTGCTAAAATGTCCTACAACTAAGGTGAGGGTCCGGGTAAAGAGCAAGACTGCAGGGATAACACTGGGAAAAGTCCATTGCGTCCCTTTCTCTGTATCCTAGTCTTGTCCTCTCTGAGCAGAAGCAACGCCCCTGCTACCCTCCTATACTTCTCTCTAGGTGACTTTAAGCTCCACACTTTCCTCACAGTCCACATCATGTCATTCTTCTCAATAAGGCCAAATTAGTAAATGTATAACTGTGATACAAGTGAGTAACTTTAGAACAAACTCACAAATCAAGAAGAAACTAAATTTGTCAGCCCAGGAGTCCCAGTTCTGGGCTCAAAATGATAAACCTAACATACTGGCTGTCCCCTACTCAGGATGTAGAACAACAAATAAAGGGGGTCAGACTTGCTCCTAAGTGTGGCAGGGGAAAGAGGGGTTCTTAGACAAGTGTTGCCATGAATGATCTGAAATGCTTTCAGAATGCTCTGGAGAACAGTATGAGTTTCGCCAAGGAGAGAGTCAAACAAAGCAGCTTGTTTTGAGTGGATGTGGGTCTTCTTTCTTGCACAAAGATGAGCATCACCTCTTGACGGTACCTCTAGATCATGGTCCCTTGACCTTGGAATCACAGACACCAAGATGGGGAAACCAAAGCTCAGAGCAGCTGGAAGGCACCGCGCCCAGAACAGAGCTCGTATATTCTGATCACCAGTCCAGAACATACATTCTCCACACCAGGGCAAGTTGGTTTTGAACTTAAAAAAACAAAAACAACAACAACAACAACAACAACAAAAACCTCATTTAAGTTTGAATCAATGGATGTTGGATTTCAACAAACCCCTACCCTCTGCTCTGCATTTAGCAACGAAATACTTTCCTGAGTGTTAGGCATTCAAGGTGCCCCAATAAAGAACATATCAAGGTTCTGAACCAAGAGGGGTGGGAGGTGAAAACTTCACCTACAGTTAGGAGTAGTGGTTGTGCTTTCTATCTGTAGGCAAATGGGCTTTCCTTCTGCTGAACCCCAAGACTGCACAGACTTGCAGCTCAAGGGCAGAATCAGCCCCATGAAATGTACAGAATGGGAAACAAACCAGAATTCATGCTCTCACAGGCAGCCTTGCCCCCGGGGGAAAGGGGAATAGGTCGTGGACTACAGAAATGCCATTCTCCCTCCAAGCCCACCATCAGATTAAATCACTCATCTCCGCTTCTGGGAGGATTAAGAGAGGGGCATAAAGAGTCAGCAGGAGCGTTATTGGGGTGAAGTTCCCTCCACGTGGAAGAAATGTCTGAAGACTAGAAGCAGTAGCGGGGAAAGCAGATCACTCCTCTCTCAATTCACTCGGAGCCACAGTCTCCTAACCCACCAGATAGACACAGAAACACCTCAAATGACAAATTTTGTGTGAAGCGCCAGGCACAGTGTCTGGAATGTGATAGGTGCTCCAAAATGACAGTAACTACAACAGCACAGAGGGAGTAGAAGGAAAGGGAGGGCAAGAGTGGGGAGAGAGGTGCACACCAGCTCGGTGGGGAAGGAGTCGAGGACACTCTGGCCAGAAACCTGGAAGTGTGAGACTGGGGCGCATGTGGTGCGGACAGCAGGCAGCGTGGCTGGGATCCACATGGGACCCTGAAGATGTGATGCTATGGGGAACAATGTGTGTCTGTAATGTGCTGAAGCTGGAGTCACTGTAACTCAGTGCTGTGCTGAATGAAGTGGAAGAAATGCTATTAAATCCGTGACTCCATGAGGTAATAATATTCCCAGCGAGCCCACGCCTACAGAAATACACCCAGCAAGCAGCTTTCCAGGAGCCCCCTCTAAGTTATAACAAGCTGCCTATCTCCTGCTGCCAGGATGCAGAGAAAAAATGAAAACCAGTTACCAACTACACTGTAAACTTAGTGACCTGCTTCACCTCCCTTGGTTTAGTGACGAGCTTGGCTGGCTTTTGGGCACGAAGAAAGAAACATAAGGCAAGGATTAAGTTCCCTGGCTTTTGAAGGCATCAAGAGTCAAAAATGCTTTCAGCTGGCACTTCTCTCTGTTACTCAGTGAGCTTTGATGGATTTATTTTCTTTGCCCTACTTCATAGAAGTTAACTGGGGCCAATTACCGCAAAGACGATCGCCAAGGAGTCTTTATGTGGACACTAGGTGGCGCTGTCTCCCCAGCGGTTTCGGTTCCCTTTTCCGAGGCTCATACTGGTCTCATTAAATTCCTCCTTAGAGCTTTCTAACTTGCAATGAGAGTGAGGAATTCAATGGTCAGAAAGGCACTTACTTACTTTCTCCAATCTGTGGGTCTCTGAGCCCCGAGAGAGCGGTAGAATCCTTTATACACTTCACACTCTCACAATTTTATTTCTCTCTGTTGCAAGTGTGAAGCAATTAGAAAGTAGCACCGTATTCAGATATTCATAGTCAGCAATCGGCAGCCTTATTCATTTTAGACTCTTGCATTGTGACTTACTTTACAAGCCTTTTCTTACTGCAAATTACAAATGGCTTTCCAATTCATTTTTTAAAATTCTGCAACAGTATTCTCTACTTGAGGACATGTCTAGTTCTGTTAAAAGACCAGGATCTCTTACACAGGTTGGAGTCTAACACCCTGGCCAGGAGACTGTGAGTCTTACAGCTCTAGAATTACTTTCCTCTGGGATCCATGGAGATAGCAGCAGTTGGGGGTAGGGGGGTCCTGCCATGAAGAGAAGTGCTTCAGTGAAGTTGAGTCCCTTTGCTAAAGTCATACAGAATCAAAGATACAACTGGGCCCTAGGCCTCCTGATTCCTGATGCAATGACGCGCCACTGTCCCCTTAAGTCCAAATATCTACACGTGGTTGGATGGATAATACATGTTACATGTTGTTTGGAAATTGTTGCTGGGATGTCTGTAATTCCAAATAGAAACCCAGTGGCTTCTGAGCAGCATGTGTAGATTTAAGAGAAAAGCAATATTCTAACTTCTGGCAAAACTTCAAGTATCAAGAATATCACTTACCAGAGCTGACTTTATAAGGATGCCGCTGAGGGACCAGCAAGCTGCCTCTTTCCAAACATCTGCCATGGACCCTCCCAGGGCTGGGAGCTGGGTGGCAGAGTCCCAGACTTTTCTATGAAGTGTTCCCAATCCTCTCTCTCTCTCCCTCTCTCTCCCTCCCTCCCTCTCTCAGGAGAGTCTTGCCTCCCAGAGCGGAGTTACCAGAGCATGGGTATATACTATGAGCTTCTGACCACATTATCTTTACACCATGAGCAGAGAAAGGAATATAATCTTAAATGTAAAATCTAATTATTTTCCTTGGTATTTAAAGATCTTACCAATTTGGCTTGTAAACCTAGTCAGTTTGAGGTTGGTTTGTATTTTGCATGGTCTCTAGTCTCAGTTACTAAAGTATTAACATGCTTCTCAAGGAAAGAGTCCAGTCTGGTTTCTGATATTACTCCCCCCAGTTTCACGTAGAAATGGAAGGCTGCACAGTCTTCTCTATATTAATAAGCTACCTGATTCCACCAATTTGGGTTTTTCTGCCTTATGAGACATAGACTGCTCAGTCCCAATTATAGGTATAGATTATTTCGGGAGGTTTTTGTTCCCCTTCCTTTTTTTCATTAATGAAGCATGAAAGTATTTATTAATACCACTAGATACCAATTTTAAATCAATTAAAATTGAAATTTGAGGATTGCTGGGAGGGGAGAAACTAAGGAAGTAAGTTACTCATTTTCCAGGGATATGAAATAAAATTAATGTGATTCATTCACTTGTTCATTTATTCATAGAATACGTACAGGACACTTATTATGTATGGAACATTTATTATATTATGCTTATTATACATTAGGAACCAATCTGGTCTTAGAGGGAGACAATGTTGAACCAGACCCACTCAGTCCATAAATATTCTGTAAATAAGTGAGTGAATGAATGAATGGCATTTATATCATCTCAATTCGATTTTAATTTATGTCATGGTATATACTCTGGCTACAAAATTCTTCTCTACCCTGGGTTCAAATGCTTTCTACCTGACCCAAGTTCTTTTATGATAAATATATACAACATAACCCTCCACTGATACCAGCATGTCTGCCTAGTAGCAGCCCAGTCTTTGAGGCCACAATCCCAAAAGTTATGAAATCAGATGTCTACAGGGGCAGGGTCATCAAATGAAGAGGAAATCTGGCTGAGCAAGGCCAGGACCGAGGCAAACTAGAGAGCAGAGCTCATGCACTTCTGAAGGGGCTGCAGCTGATGGCTGTCTTGGGGGAATGAGGCTGTATTGTGAGGTCTTCAAATTAGAAAATCTGCACTGCTACATGAAATCTCTGATTTTTAATATGTAGTAAGAGATACTGTTAGAGCACTATTTGGACCTAAAAAAAAAAAAAAGTTTGTGGGTGGATTCAGGCTGCCACTCTGAGACCTCTGATATCTAGTTTCAGATTAAATGAACCTTCTAAAGAGAATAATAAACTCCAAATAGTTCAGAAATACCTGGATGAAATTGGCTTCCTTCAGACTTGGAAATTTTTATTACCTAAATGGAAGCATTTGATAATTAAACACCCTGTAGACATGTTCTCTGAACATCACCAAACCTAACAAGCTTGTGCAGAAGTCTGAACTAGAAAGGGGTTTGAGCCATTACAGGAAAAGGTTACCTATGTTGTGGTCTCTGCTTGTTTTTTTCCTTTAAATTGAGATGAAAAGCAAGTGGTTTTGTACCTCTGAAATAGGCTTCTTACGATGTAGAAGAGAAAGGGTTTTTCATTATCTTAGCACAATCTAATACAATGCCTCAAGTAAATCAATACATTTACTATTGAAACAAACCTTCAAAGGAATTTTTGGGTTAGTACTCTCCAACTTCTCTCTCCTTAAAGCAAAGAAAATGTTGGTGCTTTAGATCATTTTTTTATTCAACAAACATTTATGGGGCTCCCAGAATAACCTGGCATCCTGAGATGCAGCGTTCAGCACTCTCTGAAGACTCTCCAGCACAGTCTGCTTCTCAATAAACCATGCTTGGCACATATTTATTGAATGCTGCTCTCTAACAAATCTGTTATGAAAACAAACTTATCTTCTAGTAATGGCTACATGAAGGGGTTAGGTGATTTCCTTTCACAGAAAATAAGTACAGAAATGGACAAAGTGGTCTTTAAAAATTGTCTCAGCATGTGGACACCTACCAAAGTCAGAAAATAAACTAAGAAACATTTATTCTGAAACACACAAAATGATACAGCTATAGGTAAGAATGGTGAGTCTGTGCCCTCTTCCTGGGGCTACTCCCATTCTCCCCTCCCCCAGCTCAGTTGGCAAGAATTATAGCCACACCAACTTGGCTAGCTGCAAAAAAAGTCAACTTTGCTATCAAAGGCTGATTTGCCTTGAAGCAGAGGTGGGGGAGGGAGGGCAAACACCCATGTAATTCACAGCTAAAAAGGGCAGATTTAGTTTGGGATAGACTATAAAAACCTGTAGCTTTTCTAGACCAATGGTGTGTTTCCCAGTTTAAGGTGAGCAGCCAGCCAGCCAGAAATTTAATAGAGAGACACTGGAATTTAGAGCATCATAAAAGGACTAAGATAAGCTCTCCTCCTCACATTCCTGGCCAAGGGACAAACTACACACATGTGGAGGAGATCCTAAGGACCCTTGGGAAATGTAAAAACCAAGGGAGCCTTGAGAACTGGCTGCAGATTTGAGCGTGCTCCTCAGTCACATGTAACTCAATGGGAGGCACCTCGAGGGTGGAAATCTAATGAGTTCCACGTGTTTGAACAAAACTTGAGCCCTAATTGTTGACTGATCACTAAACAAACAGAAGGAGAAATGACATCCTCCAACCCCCAGCCTCCAGTGAACCAGGCTAAAAAATAAAAATAGGAAAAATAAATAGTCAGAGACATCAGCAGTTGCACACTATGAGAAAAACAAACTCTACAGTGTAAGTCCAGGCAATTATTAAGCATTTAATCAATCAATCAATTAATCAATCTATGTAACAACACTGAAAAATAAAACTGAATCTAGAGTTACTGTGATATAGTAAATAAAATGTCCAGTATTCAGCTAAAATAACTAGACAATCACTAGACATGTAAAGAGACAAAAAAGTGCAGCCTGTGTTTAGGGGTGGAAAGAAGTCGTCAGAAACAGACCCTGAGTTAACTGATATGTTGGATTTAGCAAACAAGACTTCACATAGCTATTATGAATTATGTTCAAAGAATTAAAGAAATCTGTGTTCAGAAGTTAAAGAAAAATATGCTAAGTTAGTCAACTAATAAGGAATTTTTACAGAGAAACAAAATGTTATATAAAAGATGAAATGAAAATTCTAGAAGTGTGTAACTAAAATTAAAAAAAAAATTCACTAGATAAGATCAACAGCAGACTTGAAATGACAAAAGAAAGAGTATGGTTAAAGGTAAATTAATAGAAATTACTGAATCTGAGGAACAGAGAAGGAAAAAAAATTGAAAAAAAAATCAACACATCTTCAGAGACTTTCCAGGTAATGTCACCCATTTCAACATGTGTGAAATGGGAGTCTCAGTAAAAGAGGAGAGAGACGTAAAAGATAAAAAAATTTCAAGAAACTGAAGTCTTCCAAAACTTGGTGAAAAAGCATTCACTTACAGATCCAAGAAGTTCAACAGGCATCAAATAAAATAAGCACAAAGAGAACCACATACGGATACATCATTGTCAAACTGCTGAAAGCCAAAAATAAAGAGAAAATCTTCACAGCAGCAAAAGAAAATGATTCACCAGGTACAAAATAGTAACGACACAATTGATAACTGCTTATCAGCAACAATGGAAGGCAGAATGCAATGAAATAAATTCAAAATAAATTCAAATTTCAAATGAAAGGAAAATGTGTCAACAAGGAATTATATATTCAATAAAAATATTCTTCAAAAATAAGTTGAAATAAAGATACTTCCAGATAAGCAGAAACTGACAAAATTCTTTGATAACAGACCCGTGGTACAAAAAAAATACTAAAGTGTAAGTCTTTCAAGCTGAAGGGAAATGATATCAGATGGTAACTGGGACATATGGGAAGGAATGAAGAGTATTAGAAAAAGTAAATATCTGGGTAAATATAAAAGATCAAATATTGTATATATTTTTCTTCTCTTTTCTTCTTGTATAAAATACAAGTTTGCTTAAGGCAGTGATTACACTACTGTAATTATAATACAATTATACCTATAAGATAGGCTTATAATATACATGGCAATAGCACTAAGAAGGGATGAGGAAATGAAGCTCTACTAGTGCAAAGTTGCTATATTTTGTTCAAATTAAATCAGTATTAACTTGAGATTGTGATAAATCAAAGATTCCTATAAAGACACAAATTACTAAAATGGACTCATGAGAGAAAATATCTCAACAGATGTACAATAATCACTTGATAAGATACAGCACATGTTAGTGATAAAAATTCTCACACAATTAGGAATAATGGGGAATTTTCTCATCTTGATTTTAAAAATCTACAAAAAACTTACAACTAATGTCATACTTAGTGATAAAAGACTGAATGTTAACCCCCTAAGAACAGGAGTAAGGCAAGGATGTCTGCTCATACCACTTCTATTCAACACTGTGGAATAAGGCAAGAAAAATAAATAAAAGGCATTCAGATTACAAAGGAAGAAGTAAAATTGTCTTTATACAAAATCTTACATGCATAAAACACTAAGGAATAGTCAAAAAAAGCTACTAGAATTAATAAGCAACTTTAGTAATGTCATAGGTTATAAGATCAATATGCAAAAATTAATCCAGGGCATTTTCATATACTAGCACTAACTGATTAAAAATTAAATTAAGAAAATAATTTCATTCATGAAAACATCACCAATAACAAAATGCTTAGAAATAAATCTAACAAAAAAAAATTCAAGACTTAAAGGATGCCTAAGTAAATAGAGAGATATACCACATCCATGTATTGAAAGACTCAACTTGTTAAGACGGCACGTCACCCCAAATTAATCTTTAGATTCAACACAATTCCTATTAAAACCCCAGCAAGCGTTTTTATAGAAATTAAAAAATTGATATAAAATTTATATGGAAATAACAAAGGACCTACAACATCCAAAACAATTTTGAAAAACAAATGAAGGGCAAATCTGTTAGAATTTACATTAACTGATTTCAAAAGTTTCTGTAAATCTACATTAATCAAGACAATGTGGTATAGGGATAAGGATAGACATAGATAAATGAAAGAGAACAAAGAGTTCAGAAAGAAATCAAAACATATATGGTCAATTGATTTTCAAAGTAAGTGCTAAGGAAATTTAATGGAGGAATAATAACATTTTCTAAAAATTATATTGGTTATTCATATATTTTATTGATATTGGATCAATAGCAATTAGATAGATCATTATCAATGTTTTAAAAACCCAGCCTGACCCTTATCTCTCACCAAACACAAAATTAACTCAAAATGATAGCCCCAAATATAAGACTGAACTAAAACTATATAATTTTTAGGAGAAAATTATTGTGTGACTTAGAGTGAGCAAATATTTTTTAGATGTGACTCCAAATACACCATTTAGAAAAGGAAAAATTGATCATTGGACTTCAGCAAATATAAAAATGTTGCTCTTCAAAAACACCATTAAAAAATTAATAGAGGCCACAGACTGGGAGAGAATGTTTGTGAAGCATGCATCTCATAAACAATTTCTATTCAGAATATACAAATTACCCTTCCAAGACCATAGTAAGATTTTTAAAAATTTAAATCACAAAAGATTTGAAAAGATACTTCTCCAAAGATATATAGAATGGCAAATAAGCACATGTTAAAAATGCTCAAAAATCATAAGTCATTTAGAAAATACAAGTTAAAAGCAATGATATATCTCTGTAAAATGACTATAAAAATGGCTGGTATCAGACAGACTGACACTACCAAGTGCTGACAGGGAAGCAGAGAAACTGAAAACTGCATATGTTATTGGTGGGAATATAAAATGGGACAGTCTCTTTGAGAAACAGTTTAGCAGCTTATTAAAAAGTTAAACATATACTTACTGTATGACCCAGCAATTTCACCCTAAGATATCTACCAAAGAGAAATGAAAACATGTCTAGACAAAGACTGTTCATACCAGTGTTATTCGTAATAGCCAGGAATTAGAAACCATCCAAACTGTTGTCAACTGGTAAATGGATTTATGCAATATGGTTATCCATACAATGTAATACTATTTAGCATTTAAAAGGAACAAACTATTGATAACATGCAACAACATAGATAGTCCTCAAAACATTGTGCTAATTAAAAGAAGCCAGATAGGAGGGTAAAAAAAAAAAACCTATATATTATATAATTGCACTTATATACATCACGTCTAGAAAAGGAAAACTATAGTAACAGAAAGAAGATCAATGGTTGCATGCGCCT
Source organism: Camelus bactrianus (assembly GCF_048773025.1). Classification (NCBI taxonomy): domain Eukaryota; kingdom Metazoa; phylum Chordata; class Mammalia; order Artiodactyla; family Camelidae; genus Camelus; species Camelus bactrianus. The sequence goes on along the minus strand of NC_133562.1, from coordinate 10,104,396 downwards.
GGTGGGGTGGAAGCAGATACTGACTGCACACAACCAAAAGGGAACTTCCAGGGTGACGGAAATGTTTTAAAACAGGATTGGGGTGATGGCTGCACAGCTGTACAAATTCACTTCCACTCATATAACTATAATTTAAAATGGATAACACCTGTCAAAGAGTGAACTGATTAAATTTATAAGGTATACATATCTTCAGCTTTCTTTAGGTATTTCCAAATTGCTCTCCCAAATGGTTGTACATTCCTACCTACAGAGTACAAGATTTCCTGATGCTCTATATTCAACCTTAGATATTGTCAAATTTATATGATAAGGATAAATTCAAAAATCATCTTGGTTATTTCTGTCCAGCTTTATGTAAGATAAAGGTATTAGACACATTCTATTATTTTATATTTAAATTGTTCATAATTAGAAATTATTCTTGATTACAAGTTTCTCTCTTATTTTTACATAGACAATACCTACGGTTAAGGCATTCATGGCAGATGGTTCATATGTATTCTAGGATGTGGCTATAAAGCTCTATGTGTATGCCTTATAGACTCCACAACATTATTTTTGCTTTTTCGGAGGATGATAAAACTGGTGATGACGTGGTGATAGAGTCAAGACTAAATCCACCAAACTAGAAGATGCCAAAGTTCACCTATTTTAATAATTGATTCATAGGCTGTCATCTCTGTACCACTCTCTGCAGGTCAAAGCCAAACTATTTCAAGACATGTTAGTCTATTCTAGTGTGGAAAAGCACAAGGGGGGCAACAATTTCATAGCATAACCTCTTGCAAACTATTCTAGCTGGAATGCAAGATTTTTCCCTATTTAAGCAAAGCTCACATTGCACTTTAATCCCTTCTCTTTAATGCCCATTATAAACAATGAAAACAGCTTCCCTTCTGGTAATTAAAAGTACTCAATTGCCAAGAAAGGATTTTTTTTTTTTTAGTTGTTTTTAGTTGCCAACTCAGTGATGTTGATGGTGATAGAGAATATTTATCCAGGAACCAAAGAATACAAGACAACCAAGAATGTGTGTGTGTGTGTGTGTGTGTGTGTGTGTACAGATGCACACACACAGAATGGAACTGTCCTTTGTATTTGGAAACTACAATACCCCTTCTTGCACAGACACCTTTTTGGATAAAGCTAAAATTCAATAAGGGCTGGTCATCCTCCCTGCAGTGTATTCATAGGGAGGTGACCCTGTGCAATGTGACTATAAACTGAAGAATAGTTTCATGAATAATCTAAGCTATCAGACAATCCCAGCACAAACTTGCTGGACATGTGGCTTATCAAATCTTGCTTGCAACCACTACTCCTGTAAAACTCCATCTCCTTTGGATTTGAAGTCATGCCATCTAAGAGCTAGGAAAAGAATAAACAGATTTTGAAGAATGTTAAATGTCAGTGGTATCAGTCACCTAATTCACAAATGGTATCATATAAGCAGAAGCCCACTGCATGTCCACATGACTCTAAACTCTTTGAAGTCAGTAAGCCTGTGTTCATCCCTGTGCTCCTATAGCACCTAGCCCAGGGTGGTACATAGCAAACAGTCAATAAATATTTGAAAAGGATGAATGCTGCTTACAGGGCCTGTTGCTACTTTCAGGCTTGGTATAGGACTGGATTCCTGTTCGTCCCTGAGCTTTTTGCTATAAATGAGCTGCCTCTCCCTGCCTGCTGTGAGCCAGGTTTTTGTCCATCTGCTGCCATTGTTTCCCCACATTTCACAGCTATGTTGTATTGCACGTGGTTATTCTTTAGTGGGTCATTATGGCATCTGTCTGCCCACCTTGTGCATGCCCCGTCTCAGCTCACGAGACAGCAGCTGCTGGAGCATCCTGCTCCCTCCATCATCTGCACAGGTCCAGCGCAGTCAAGCCTGCTTGCTGAAATCATCCTTTCATTGCTTGGGGGTTGGCGGCACTCCAGGACCTGGTTACTAGGATCCTCACCTGCCATTTAATATTCCTATAGGTAATTTTTTTTTTAATCAGATGTGTTACCCACAAGAAATTTCAGTTTCATGGATGTGTACAAGGATACAAACAACCATCACCACATAGATCTTTATTAGTACTTAATTTTTTTTAGTAGAAAGTGACCCTGGAAGCCACATTAATAATAATAGAAGAAAGCTCTCATTTTATAAAGCCTGAATTTCCAGAAACCCCAATCCTCATCCAGAATTAATCTTAAAAGTGGAGACATAACACTGTCACAAAGCCCAGGCACTTTATCCATCCTCCTTAAATAGAAGCTTCCTGATGGTTCGTGGCCATTAAGATGAGGCTCAGTTACATGCAGTATACAGCTTACAATATCATAAGCCAAAAGTTTGTGTATTAGTTGATTGTTTGGAACTCAAGCTTCTGTTCCCTTTGACAACTTTACTTGTCATAAAATTGAAGGCAGTACAATTCGGCTTGTACCAATACTGATACAGTGCATCCAAAAACTGAAAGTTTCCACGCCTTTTGCTATGATGTAAAGCTCATGGCCTTTGTTACAGCTATTTCCCTAACATTTTTGTTTACTTTTATGTAAACTCTATGATAAAAAATTAAATTTCTAAGCCAATCATAAAGGTATGTTTAACAGACAATGGGTCCCTGATCATATTAGTATTATAAGAACCTCCACAGCAGGAAGAACTCTGTCACTTAGCGAAATTCATTCTAAGTCCAATATCAAGAATAGCCCTCCTTATGCCCCAAATTACCTCCTGCCCTCATTGCAAAGTTTCACTGGCAGCAAGAACAGAGATAAAAGCAATAAGTCTGGGCAGCCTCCGTGGTGGAGAGAAGAAGCAGCAGGTCCTAACGGGTAGAACTATTCCCATTTCCTGGGGCCGCTTGGGCAAGACATCACACCGAGACATTCCGTATATGGTATCTGTCAAAGAGCCACAAGGCAGGACACTAGTTAACGTGGTAAGGACCAACTTCAATCAGTAATATACTATTGCAACTGGGAAAAGAGTCCAGGGTGAACTGAATTCAGCTCATTTGAACTGATTTGTACAGAAACAACTGAGTGTTTTGAAGGGAGGATGAAAATTACAAAAAGCATGAAGGGGGGTTTTGTCCCAACCCACCCAGGTTTGCTAAAACTGGTGTTCATCAAAGTCAGGCTCCTACCCTCCCACAGAGGCTGGGAGACAGGGGCCCCAGCTTCACATGCTGGTTGAACAAACAGTAAATTCTTTGGGTAGCCTTGAGTTTTCTCAGGCAGATACTTTCATGGAGGCTAGTGTCACCCTAGGGGTCAGCATTAAGCTGTTAGAAACTATATTAGTGTTTGTTCAAGTCTTTAAAGGCCAAGGTCAAGGCAGAGTACAGAAGAGGACTTAGAGGAGTCTGGCTGGAATGTGGTCAAGGAGAAATCTTTGTTGTAACTCAATAATCACCACAATGCCCTACGAGGGAGGTTTTATTATTTCCATTTTGTAGATTAAAAAAACCAAGACCAAAAGGGTGATGTGCCCAAGACCAAGTGAGCCCCAAGTAAGCCCAAACTGGTAAAGGTAGGATTGCAGGGTAGATCATTCAGTCTGTGCTTGGTAGTGACCCAGGTTGGCTCCTTGGAGCACCGCCTTTCAAGAACGGGAAGCCTGGGGCATGAGATCACTGCATCAGGGTTAGAGGTCAATGAAAATGACCCAGAGTCCGACTCAAGGCAAAGAAAAAATGCAGAGCAACCCATTTCTTTCCTTATAAGGCTTAGCTAGTGCAGCAAACCCAAGCTAGTATGAACCTCAGCTCAGAGTGAGTCTGAGCTGGAGTTCAAAGCCTTCTTTGACCTGTTTAATAAATTAGCTTCCAAAATCAAACAGAAAGAAAACATTATGCCCCCTTAAGCGGTTTTAAAGAATATGCTTTTCAATCCTACATTTGGTTTCTTCATAAACATTATGGCAACGGGCATCACACTTGCGAACCGAGACACTTCCCCCTCCTTCACTGCTGCCCAAAATTGATATGGGTTTTCTATTTCTGCTGCCACCATCCTCAAGAGCCGTTTCTGCCAAGCCCAGTCCTTTGTCGCTTCTGTACAAGATGTACTATCCCTCAGTTTGAACACTGTCGTTTCAGTCCAAGAGGAAAAAAAAGGAGGGCTATATAAATAAATCTTTATTACTGTCACAGCATTGTTAAAGAATTTCCTAGCTTGAGCTGCTCTTCGTTTGAAATCACCACCTTATCAGGGCAGAGAGGATCCTGCTAGGCGTTTTAAATTAAGGAAGACAGTTTTATTGTCAAGGCAGGTCAATCAAATTATAATTGGCTCTAATTTGCACTCCCACCAGCTGTTAAATTCTTCACCTGCAGCACTCAAAATGGTGTGAAATTCTTGCCGGCTTTGTGAAAGCTTCAAAGAGAGTCACTCTTGATCTGATTCCTAAAACCAAAGTGCTTGTTACTTTTCCTCAGAAGTGAGGAAAATGCACCATTGACTCTGGCTATGGGAAGCAGGGCCTGGTCTGAGGCAGGCTGAGCCTGACAAGGATGGACAGACACATCTTCCATGCACAATTGTCCTTGACAAGCCACTATTTCTATCACAGAGCAGCCTGGAGGGCAGGGCCAGGGTCGGGGGTCGGGGTGGGAGACTTTCCTTTGTTATGGCCATAATACCCTGGAGTAGTATTTTTTAATTCATTGCAAATCGAACTTGCAACTTTCAGGAAAATCATAAATTTAGCACTAAGAATGGAACAGCAGACTAGGATAGAATTTTAGGGTAGGGTGTATCCATGCTGGTTCTGTAGTGAGGATCCATTATGCTCTTAGATACCTAGCATTAGGCATTGTCTGGTACTGCCTCAGATAGCTAGAGACTCTGGTAACTAAAACACCTATGGGAAACTCCTTTCTACCAGTGTCTGCAAACACATGTACACATAAAACACAAATGTGTGTGTGTGTGTGCATACACACACACACACACACACACAGCTCCAGGAAAAAGGGAAAAGCAACTACTGGTTAGAACATTATGATGAAGTACCATCTTGCTATTACTTCTAGGGCCACAGCCTCCCACTCCTTTACAGTTTTGCTAAAGGCAGTTTTGAGCAAAATAAATAGTAGACCCTGGTGAGGTCAGCAAGAGTCAGGGATGGCCAGATGTGGAAACAGCATCAAAACCAGTCAACAGAAGCTTAATTTTGGATTAATTTTGAGAGTATCAGTCTGGCTGCAGCTTAAGGAAACTCTTTAAATGACTGAAGGGGAGTTTTACTAATCTTGCTAATATGCTACATGGACAGTCCTCAATGACCCAAAATGAGGGTCTTTGGGAGTGACTGATGAGGAGGAAATGTTATGAAGGAATGAAGGTTCTTTGAAGAAATATTTTTGGATTTAAAGTGGGTTTAAGAAAATGCAGGATGAGTTTTTAAAAAATAAAAGGAAATACTGCACTAGAAGTAATTTAAGAGAGAGAATAGCTTCTAGGTATACTTTCTTAGGGAATAAAAAGGGAACACAAATTTATATGAGGATAATTGTTATAATAGTGTTTAACAAAGCAAAAAAAAAAAACTAGAAACAATCTAACTTTCTAAAAACAAAGAATTAGTTCAATCAACTAAAGCACTTCCATAAAATAGAATATCATACAGCATTTAAATGATCATTATGAAGAATTTGTATTACATGAGAAAATACCTGTAAGTGTTAAATGCAAAATAGGACAGACTATTCACAATACAATCTCACTTATGTAACTATTATATAGTTTAAACTCAGAAAGATATTAAATAAGAGTAGTTATTTCCAAATGGTGAGTTTACAGGCAATTTTTGTTTTTTCTTTATGTTTTTCTGTACTTTCCAAATTTTACAAAGTGAGTTTTTGAAATTTTTATAAACAAACAAAGTAAAATCAATAAATACCTGCAACCAGTATGAATTTGAAACATAATGCTCAGGTGCAAAAAAAATGTCACTTGTTTTTATTTCCCTAAGTCAAATCAAATCTCTGAGGTGAGGCCTAGTGGGCAGGCAAGATGCCCAACAGTGGTCACTACTGGGGCTCTCTTGTCCCTTAGTGGAATCAGGAATTGAAATGGATACAGAAAATTGAAGAACCAGACCTTCAGTCTCCCGTCTTTACCACCATCCTTCTAGCATTCAGACACGGTTGTGCAGCAGGTGCACTAGCCAGAAAGAAACCTGCAGAGACTGTGGGTAGAAGCATGTCTGGGAAATTTGGAAAAGATTCTGCATCTGTGGGACCTAGGACATTCATCCAGGCCTAAAAGAGCTTATTACTTGCCTACATGCCAGGCATTGTATGGGGAAGGGATTCAAAATACCCTCAAATTCACACAGGTTGGTGAGAATTAGTGCCTGGGAGGAACTGTTGAATATATTCAACTTGCTCTAAACTGAAGAATGAGGTAGGAGGAGCTCATTGCTCATCTCAGCTAGAATGTATGTCCTGGAGCAAAGATGTGTGGCCTCCTCTACTGGATGCTGTCTAGAAACTTCTCCCGGAAGAGGAAATCGGTAATCACAGCAGCTCATCAGCATGGGTGAGTGGAGGCTGAATCTTGCAAACTAGTTGTGGTGAGCCCATAGTGGTATTCAATGTTGAAGTCTGGTTGCACTTTTGATGTAAGTACCCTGAGGCATTAATATGCCATTAAGAATGGGCTACCTCCCCCTGCTTTCACAAGTAGGCACCTGGACATCAGTGTTTCATGCAGAAAAAGTCAACCCTGTTCACTAAACACATCCTGTTTGCGCAGAACTGCTCTATACCACAGGGGCTGCGTGGAGAGTGGAACACTTGAGTCCCAGACCAAGCACCTTGCAACCTGAGGCAAGAGCTCATGTAAGCACAGCACACACAGAGGAATCCATGGTTGTAGCAAGTCACCCAAGTTTGCTCAGAAAGGCGGCACATGGCATTGGGGATGTAATGGATCGTAGTCTGCTGTGGTCGCATTACAGCTATATGAACTTGTGCAAGTTGCTGGGTCTTTCTGTGCCTCAGTTTTCTCATCTGTAAAATGGCATTAATAGGTACCAAAAAGGACTGTTGTGAGGATTAAATAAATCAATACTTAAAGGGCAGTTAGAACAGTGCCTGACTCGTCATAATCACTCAGTAAATGTTAGCATTTGTGTTGTTGCTGTGCTGTCAAGGCCACGCAAGCCGGTTCATGGGAGCCAAATTATATCTCACACCTGGGCTCAATTTCAATGACTCAAGAGTCCAACTCCAGCTCAGTTCTAGAGAGAAAACCAGTGTTAGAGCAAGTCTTCAAGACAAATTAGGAAGAAGCTACCACTTAAGACAGTGCTGATGATGGAGGGAAACTAGATATAACTAAAGAAGGCAAGGATGTAGGTGGTAGTACATGTTGCTTTTGGAAACATGGATTTGAGGCCACAAGTGATTTGGCAAACACCAGCCTGGGCAGCTCTGCCCTAGACCCTGTTTTACATTCCTTGCATTCTCACTCACTCTTCCATAGGCAGTTACCAGGGAAATAATACAGACTTGGAAATTATAACCTGGGGTCAAATCTTGCTTCAGTTCCTTCTGTGTTTTGGGGCAAGTTACTGAACTTTTCTGAATCTCAGTTTCTTCCCTGCCCAATGAGGAAATCATGCCAACAATATAGGTAGTGCCTATTAAGTGTCTGATGCAGAACACATCCTGGAAGTTGGTTCCTTTTCCCTTCTCCTATAAGTACAATTTGCAGATATTGTTATGAAGCATTTCTGTCCCCTACACATATAGTGCAGAGTACTACATGCTGCCACATGTATTTCTTTATATGTAGCACAATTATCAGATTCTGTGGAATAAATTAAAACTCTAGGGCTCTAAAAGGAAGTTTTCAGGAAGTCCCCTTTTTGAATCACTGTGTGTCAAACACTTTGTCAAACATCCAGGAAATCATGAAGGGTGTATCAGTGAGGTCTATCTGTCAATGTGGTAATCAGTCAGATGAAGCTTGCCCCTGAAGTAATGGATGACAGCTGATCAAGACACTAACACAAAAGACCAAAGCAACAAAAATTTTAAAGAGTAATATATCAGTAAAATTCAGAGGGTCTTACAACAGTCTTTGAGGAAGAAGGAAATGAAAAAGGTAGAAAAACTTAACTATGTACTTGCAAACGCTTCATAACTTGCAAAGTAATTTCACATACACTATTTCATTAATTCTTATAACAACCCAGTGAAATATTTAAATTACCTCATGATGAAAATTATTAGTAGATCAAGTATTATTAAATCAAAATGTACCTGTGCATGCATCTTTAAAAGAGTGATTCTCAAGCCAGGTCTTTAGATCCTGGGGACGAAGTGACATAATCTTTGCTGTCCCTGGTTTTTCTGTAAGAGTTTGAGTTTGCTAATTTTGTCTTTTCATTTTGATGATTATCAAAAAGAAAAAATTAACCCAAATATGTGAATAAACTGTTTATTATTTAGTACAATCGGGAGATTTGAGAATCTCACTGGCATTGAGTAAATCTTCCTGATATTCATGAGCTAATGTGAAAAGAACTGAAGTGCCCTTGGTAAGCATAGGATGTGTTGATGTGTTCGTGCTACAAGGAGACGAATAGACGTGTAAATAGCATTTGTTCAGGTGTGCCACTAGAGAAAATGGGGTGGGGACTGAGTCTTCACACAGCACTCAGTAGTATATGCTTGCCAGATACAAATATCTAAGCTGTAAGCATGCAGCACCAGTTATTTTACATATGGGATTTCCTTCCAGGAAAAAAAATAAATCACCAGCTACATGAATGTAAAAATGGTATTCTGAAATCCATTTCTGAAAGGATTTTTGAGGATTATATAATTTGCAATATTCAATTTTTTTATGTTTCTGTAAGGATTCTAGGTGTCAAAAATACCAATTTTAATTGTGTGCATTTTAAAATTATTTTATTTTATATTTATTTCATATTTATTATATAGTTATTTTATATTATAAATCATTTTATTGCAATACCACTTAGGTAAAAATTGGGGATCAACAAGTTAGAAAATATTGCTTCTTGAAATAGAAATGTTACTCAAACTTGTCTATACTTTTAAAAGTTCTAGTTAAAATAAGCAATCCTTTTGCCCACAAATCATCAACAAGTGATTTTGTCTTCTTTCGAGTGCTGATGGAGTGAAATCAGTGAAAGGAGAGTTAAGGGAGAAAGCACTGGATCTGTAGCAAAGTGCCTGTGACATTCTGAATGTATGGTCAGCCTGTAAGTTAAATAACTGCAACTGAAATCCAATATCAAGGCAGCAAAAATGAAGGAACAGGAAAATGCTGCCCGGGGGACTGGTTCTGAATCTGGCACTCTTCATGATTTCCTCTGTGACTCTGAGTAAGCTCTTACTATTGCCCTGCCCCTGGTTTTGCTGTATTTGAGGGGTAGGGTGAAGTGTTGTTTTATTTTGTTTTTTGCCAGTTACAAAATGGGGCCCAAGAAAACTGTTTTGTAAAGCACTTTGTGAATCACAGATACCCAGCATTGTCAAGTATGAAAGTTTTCAAAATCTGCAGTTCAAGGGTCTTTAAAATTATTTGTGTAGCAGCATGTCTTGCCATTTTCTTTCTTTTTGATTCATCTCTGATCACTCTACCGCATTTACTTGAAACAGGTGGAACAGAATAAACAGTACTGTAGTTAGGGGTGGCTTGATTTCCAATTAAAAGAACTAGTATTTCAGGACACTGAATGGTATCTTCTCCTTTTGCCCCAGGATGAGATGTAGGATGAAAGGGTATGTCAGTTTCTATCAGTTTAAGAGAAAATTTCAGAAAGAAGAAAACTGATAGGAAAAATAAAAAAGAAGAAGTGAATCTGAGTGACTTTCATAAGCCAAGAACTATAAAAGATTTTATCTTGGTTTAATAAAAATTATGCACACTATTACAATTACTCTGTGGACTGGGTCCTCTTTGCTTTTTGTTTAGAAACAAATAAAAATACCTGAATTATTAATGTGAAGTAAATTGGTTACTAAGCATTTAGAGTCACTTTTTAATTCACACATATATCTGTATTACCATCTTAATGGTGCTTTACTACAGATTATACCATAGTTGTAATGGCATCCAAGGAACCATTTAAAGGATAATGTTTCTAGCAGAGACATATTTGAAAGTGGATGGTGTTCATGGATATAGGAATAAAATTTTTAAATCCACCTGTGAAGTTAGGGGGTATAGCCCTGAAGAATGCCCTCACTTCTGATACCAACTGCAGGGTTGAGGGGTTTCTAAGACCATATTCAGGCTCAATAATTCATCAGGAGAATGTACGGAAAGCTGTAATAATTGTGGTTATGGCCCTGGGCAGGACATGGTTGGTATTCAGAATAATTCCTTTCTCTGCTAACTGTACTACAGGGTATGTCTTATTCTGATCTATCCTAGGGGTGAGGGAAGACATGGTGCATCGATGTAAATCACAAATGCCTCCAGAGAACTTCACTGGTTTGGAGAGCATATGATTCCCATAACTGTGCCCTTGAGCCTCAGCTGCTGGGATGGAGGGCCATTGCCATATGGCTACTTTTGCCCCCATCTGTCTTAAAATAGTCAAGAGGTCCTACTGGGTCAGGGTACGAGTCTTTTATCAACACTGGATCCTAGCATTATCCAGCATTATTTGTCGAGTCTGCCTGACCCACTTCATTAAAGCTTTTATTATCTTTCCAGGCTCACTCCCTTCCCTTTCCTTCCTGCTAGAAAAGAATCCCCTTCATCTGCTCATTGTAAAGTATTCTTCCTCTGAATGCTATTCCTCATTAAAAGTGAATTCAGCTTGTCCCAAGATACCTAGACCAGAACTTTCTCCCCTAAAGTCATTTTCTGTCTCGTGGCCAGAATTGTTTAATCTGCCACGCATGTTGTTGCCACTGTGTACTAATGGCCTGAGTTTTGTACCCAACATGTTGGGTCTTCCATTCTAGGGTTAGATGAGTGGTGTCACAGCTAGACGTCATTTAGTTTGAGTATGCCAACTGCAGGGCTGAGAGGTTTCTAAGACCTCCCATAACCCTCCTCATCTCAAGGTGGGGCTGTTCCCAGGGGAATTCAGACCCATCACGTGGTGCCTGTTACTCTGCTCTCATCAGGAACCCAAAGTTTTTTCCTATTCTCTTTAATAGCTTTCCACCCACAAAAACAAGAGTAAATGTATTTGCGCACAGCACGCTGTGGCATAGTGGGCATGCCACCACGTGTTTCGTTCATTATAGCCAGGAATCTTTCTAAGCATTTGATCATCCAGGCTTATAGTTACACAATGATCAACTGGCTAGAAGTTGTACTCCACATGGTCCAATTGCTCATTAGGGAGAAGTTTCCAGAAATTCCTTCCCAAATGATATCCTTTGTACCAGATGTAACTTGAAAAATAAGAGTCAAAAAACGTTGGCACATTACTGGAATCCTACTCATTCATTAAACTTCAGTCTAGTTCATCATCATATGGAATGACCAATATGTCTCCCAAAGTGATGCCACTCAGGTTTGCAGATCTCTATTTGACTCTGTGAGGTTCCCAAAGCTGGGGTGGTCTTGGCAAACATGTAGCTTCACCTTTCTGAGCATCTGGTACAGGTGAGCTAAGAGATAATATTATTCTCTTGCTCTGAGCCTCTTTCAAGTCACCAAGGTAATGAGGGAGTTCCCTCATTGCATAACCCATTTATTCATTTCTTTACCCTCAGCTACCATTTCTCCTGCTCTTCATTTGTCACTTATTTTTACCCAATTCAGGTGAAGGAAATGCAATCACACCACATAAAATAACCACTTCACATTCCAATTTTAATCCAAACTTTCACTTCAAACCATTGCATCTCCATGTCCTCCCAATCCAAGTACAGATCTTATTAGGACTTCCCAATAGATTTGAGAATCATAGTGCATTGGGATCCCATGTTAAGAAGCCCTAGAACATTCTCTCTCCTTTAACCCCACCAGCCCTTTACCCACATATGTGCATATGGCTCAGCTCAGGGCTGAGCCAAAAGATCCTGGCTCCTCTGTCAGTTTCCATCGTGATTACTATGCTAGACCACTGTCCATGGTGATTCCAGGTCAGGTTTCTCATTGTCATCTTTGCTTTCCAGCTTTTCAAATTCCTCCACACACTGTTAATAGGGAAGATTTGTTTAGGCCCTTTAAACAACAGGAATCAGTAGAGGCTCCCATTGGTCCAGCCAACCTCCAAAAGTACTACATTAAGATACTTGTTTTGACTCATCAACGTCCACTTTAGTCATCTCATTTTCCAACAACCATCTAAAGATTTCTACTCTGCTGAGTCAACGCCCTTGAATCCTCCTTTTGCCTTTCCCCATTTGCCTGTGAATCATTCTAATTTTTTCTAACATCTATAAAATCCATAAGGGAAGCTGAAACAACAAATCTGACAGGGCTTCTCAAACTGTGGTTGGATATCAAAGCAGCAATGTTACATGGAGTGGCCATGCCAAAGGGATGCCTTTAATCACAGCATTTACTATGCCCTGGGTAAGGCATATATTCAGTGGATGAATAGCCTGATAATCCCAGCATGGCTTACATACGAAGCATCTCAGCCGTTTCATCTAGGATGTGCCACTTCACATTTAAAGGGAAAGTTGGACAGTCCCTGTTTTCAGGATAAACTCAATTTGCAGCTACTTTTATCCATTCCACCAGGCTAGCTGTCCTTTTGGAAACAACTTGCTGTGTGTCTGGACTACATAGAGCCATCTTTAATTGTCAGCTGGGTCCTGTATTAACCCACACATGCTCTTCTACTCCACAGCATCCAAAACCAAAGATCCCACCTCTAAGTCACTCACAACCCATTTTAGGAATGGTTCTTCAGGAAGCTGGTGATACCAGTGCAAAAATGAAACAACTCCTTCACATTATAACCCCTGGTTTCACTAGTTCCTTGGTTTTGCCCTTTCCCCAGCCTACTTGGTAACCAGAGGTCCTAGGGGTATAATCTGTTGTCCCAGCATAATTCTCCCCTTGGTAGCAGCCCTGAGGCTAGAAATATGGCTCAGGCTGGCTGAAATCTGAGCTTACCTCAGAGTCAGGATCTGCCCCAACACTCTGTATTTTCATTTTAGCTATTATGAACAATAATGGCCAATGTAGTATATGTTTAGCTTATTTCTTACTATTCTACACTTCCTTATGTATCCAGTGAGCTAACTCCTTGGAAGGTGGATCCATCTCTAAATTCCACTGGTAACTTTCACCTCTAATAACCGATCTCAGGACAACTGCAGTTCCATATATTGGGTGACCAGGGAGCCATGCAGAAATCAAAGATTCATCCCGGACCGCTCATCTTTTCTCTTCCCAAACCACACCTGTCAGTGAGTGAGGGTCATTCTAGGGTATCCCACTTCTGATGACAATTGCAAAGCTAAAGGTGGATACCCTACAAGACCACCCCCATTTCTGACACCAACTGCAAGTTGTGGGTTCCCAAGATTACCCTCAATTTTGATAAAACTCTTTGGGTAAGATTATTAATTGCACACAACCTATAAAATAACTAGGCTTTGCAGAGGCCAACACCTAGATCCGTAGCCTCATCCAGTTGGTGCCACATCTATACCCAACCATGACGAACCCTATCATGCCCACAGACATTGCCCAATAGAGTAAACTCATGAGTCCTGTCTATTGAGTTATCTGTACACAAAGTTCCAAAGCCTGTAGTAAATTTCAGTGCTCTGGGCACTGGTGAGAAATAATCTGGTTAGGATTCTTGCTTGCTCAGACTCAATCTTGAGTTTATTTGACAGCATGGTGACATCATTGCCATTATGGCACTGGGGCAAGTCCATCTATGGAGAGGAATTTCCTAAGGAGAACTTCCTTTCATCCCTGGCACATTTTCCATGGTAAATTCTGGACCTGACACAAACGGTTCCCAGTTTTTGTATGCTGGTTGGTTGACAAGCATGTAGTAAAAGATAGAACAATACTGTGAAAGCTTGGGGCATAGGAATGGCAAAATTTGCAAGAAGTTTACCATCACTAACTGTGAACGATTCTCATAAATTCAATTTGTTTTGTCTTAATCATCAAGCCATTCCTTCTGTCCTGGGGAGAGCAGCCCCATTCCTATTGTGTTCTTTCTTGGTATTCTCATATTTCCCTTAGTCTCCTCCAAGTCAAGCCAGATGGCAGAGTTAAATTTATGGTTAAATTTGAAAATTTGAAAAACAAACTACAAAACACCTTAAAAGCATTTTCCTGTGCTGTGGATTTTCTGATCTTTTTATAGAAAGATTATTCACTGCAATCCTTCTTAATGACTCCTGTTGTCACAAGCCACATTAAATTTATCAAAACTAATACATAAAAATACATCTTGGGAATCCCTAACAGACTGTCATGATCTCCAAAACATACTCAGTATTGACAAAAACTGTTATTTCCTAACTCAAAGAAGATTCCTAAATCAGATGGGGACATGTGCGAACTATCTGTTTGTGATATTTCGTATTAACATATCACACTTGTGAAAACAGATTTGATAAACACTCCAAAAAGGACATTCTTTGGTTGTCTCCCCAGTATCTGTTTTCCCCTTTCCATAGACCTGATTTCCATTTGGTTCTGGGAATTTCACTCCACTTCCAGCTCCACAAGTGGAGCCTATCACCTAGGTTAAGCCACTCAATTTATTTCATCTGTATAGTCAGGAAGAATCTTAGGGCTTTGGCTTTGGCTGGCAACACCAAACATAGTTTTATACTGGCCACAACCAAGAATGTCTGAACCAAAAACCCAGGAGCTGCAGACAGTCACCCTGGAACCACAAGGAGAGCCAGCCTCAAGGTGAAGCTGACATTACAGAACACTGGAAAAGCAAAAGGAAACCAGTACTTTCATAATTTTATTGAGCACCTGGAACAAGCCTAAACTGAGGCCAGTCTTTATTCCCAGACTGTGCAGTTTAATGGGCTAAAATTGTCCTTATTTTTGAAGCTCTTGGTACTCAAAATGTGATCGGTATTTAGAGCAGAAGCATCAACATCACTTGGGAGTTTGTCAGAAACACAGAATCAGGACCACACTGTGGATCCTCCAGAACCAGAATATGCATTTGAACAAAATTCCCAGGTGATTTTATATACATTGACATTTGAGAATTCACCAAGTCCCTTTGAATCAGCTTTTCCTGAAACTTGCATCTTAAATCAGATCACCACCACATTTCTGCACAATAGTCCAGATGGACATTATTACTCTTCTTTACAGATAAAGAAACTGGATTCGGGAGGTTGATGTGCCGGCCAAAGGTCATGCACATTTAGAAGGGGCAGGTTCAGCAGGAGCACCCCCAGTTCTAGGCCCCACTGATTCCTTCCCCTGATGTGCTATCAGGCCCAATCAGCAGCTTCCGTGGGCTGTGCAGCCAAGGTCTAGGGCTGCATTTTCGCCAACCTTCTATTTTAAGAGACCACGGGTTTAAAAGACAACCTTGCTCCTATGTTTGTAATCAGGGAAAACTCCTTAATCTAGGTAATTTATTTAATGAGTAGCTCCAAATATTGGTTCCCAACTACCAAGCAGTTTAATACAAAAATTACAGGCTAGCCTAATTGCACTTAACCAAGTAAGCCCATGAACAATTTTCTCTCATTATTTCTCACTGAAGCATACACCCTTGGCACAGGTCTCTTTTTATTAATAAAAGCAAACAGCAAGTGTTGAAAATCTTCATGCTCCTTGATGTTTTAAAATCATTATGTATCTCTTGAATCCAGCTAATGCGGTATAGGGAAAATACTATATAAAATAGAGTTATTTCAGAGAAAGTCTTTCCCACAGAAACTTCTCAACTGTTAAGCTAAAATAGTATGAGATATTTAAAGAAATATCTGGCAAATTGCTGTAATCCTTAATACAGTTTATGTGCATGGCAATCCCTTAACAAATGTTTGTTGTATGAATAACTTTCGTGTTCAAGGTACTTTACAGTTTGTAAGGTACTTTACCTTTTTTTTCCATTTAATTTCATTGATTTATATCTTTAGAACAATCTTGGTGGGTAGGTGTTATTATTTCCATTTTAGAGATGTTGCAACTAAGGTTCAACAAGACTAAGAAACACTTAGCAGAGTCAGAAATTCATTCATGATAGAAGTGGGATTCAAATCCCTGCCCTGTGACTACAATTCTAAGTCCTTCTACTACCTTGTGCTGAATCTTTCTTTTAGAAAGGTACTCTGGTCGGCCTGATACTCAAATTGTTGTTTATAAATGGAGCCCCTAGCATTGTCTTGGGTGCACACACATCCATAGTCCATTTCATGAAAACCACTCTAGATGCAAGTCTTGCTGTACTACTTGCAGTAACTTGTATCACACTGGATAAACCACTGCAGACCAAACAATCTATCACCATTTCCACCTCTCTTAACTTCTATTATTGTAAGTTTGTTTCTTTTAGGCAAGTGAGATGTTCTGGCCTTAAAGAATCCCCACTGAGCTGCAAAGATCCAGGGCTCTTTGGGTGGTGTCTGTTGCTAGGCTTCAACTTCTGGCCTGCAGAGGGTGAGGTGGTGTGGATAGAGGCTCTTGCACCCCTGAACCCACTGCTTCTTGCCTCTGTGCCTAGCCACAGCCACAAGCCACCCAGCAAGTGGCCCAGATGCAGGCCATCAGATGTGTGGTGATGGAAGATAGAGCTACAGGTAAAATTTTGCAACTGTTCAGTTACATGCCAATAACTTCCTGGAGAATATAACTTCCTGGTATGTGGAAAAACAGAGGATCTGGATTTATGGGATAAGAAGCTGGACAAGAAGATTATAACAGACTACACCTCTTACCCTATCTGCAAATAGATGGGTTCTTTTTTTTTTTTAATTGAAGTATAATTTACAATATTGTGTTAGGTTCAGGTGTACAGCAAAGTAATTCATTTACATACAAATAGATATATTTTTAATTTGCTTTTCCTTTGTTAGTCTCACATCATTCGCAAAGTGGGGTCCTGAAATGTGACCCCATTTTCCCAATAGTCTCATCATTTCAGTGGAAACTACACGTGATCTTAGGAATGATAAATACCTGATTGTGAAACTAAAGGAGAAGTTGACTCCCATCTCACAGCCAAAAGCTTTAGATACAGATAATATCAAAGCTGAAAATTATGTGCCTAGAAAGCCCAGCTCTCACACAGAGGGGGCCTCAAGATGGTGTTTGATGAAACTATTAGAACAGTTCTCTGCCCACTGCCTGTCAAGAAGAGAAAGTGCTTGCTGTTAAAGGGAGCACAAAATAAATAAATTTGACAGTCCTGTAGTTAATTCATTAAAGAAAAATGAAAGATGTTAAGACAGATGGAATTAAGAGTGAGACAGGGATATAACAGATACAGAGGAAGTCACTGACAACAGGATACTATGGAGTCTTGATGAAATGTCTGATTTTCAAGAAAATACAAATTGTCAAAATTCCCTTGGAAAGAAGCAGGAAACCTAAATAAACAAATAATCGGTGGAGATACAAGGAGGGGAAAAGGCTGTCAATAAATTATATGCAAGAAGGATATCAGACCCATTAATTGTTCCCACCAACTGTGTATGCACAGTCGAGAAACAGATAATTCCTAAGTTTATACAAAGTATTCCATGGCATAAAAAAAAGTTTTGTGAATCATTTTACAGAGCTAGCCTAATTCTTGTATACAAATCCCAAAATAAATAACACAAAGGGAAAAAACTATAAATTTATCTCTATAAGGTGGTAATAAAGTGGTAGTTAAGATCTTTACCTCTGTAGAAAAGTCTAATTCAAAAAGACACATGCACCCCAATTTTCATAGCAGCACTATTTACAACAGCCAAGACATGCAAGCAACCTCTGTGTCCATTGACAAATGACTGGATAAAGACATGGTATACACACACACACACACACACACACACACACACACACACACACACACAGAGTGGAATACTACTCAGCCATGAAAAAGAATAAGATAATGCCATTTACAGCAACATGGATAGACCTGGAGATTGCCATACTAAGTGAAGTAAGCCAGAAAGAGAAAGAAAAATACCATATGGTATCACTTACATGTGGAATCTAAAAAAAAAAGAGAGAGAGAGAGACAAAGGAACTTATTTACAAAACAGAAACAGACTCATATAGAAAACAAATTTGTGGTTACCGAGGGGGAAGAAGGGGTAGGAAGGGTTAAACTGGGAGTTGGGGATTTGTAGATACTAACTACCATATATAAAATAGATAAGCAGCAAAGCCCTACTGTATAGCACAGGGCACTACATTCAGTACCTTGTTACAGCCTATAATGAAAAAGAATATGAAAAGAAATATATACATATATATGTATAACTGAATAACTATGCTCTACACCAGAAGTTAACACATTATAAACTGACTATGCTTCAATAAAAAATAAAATAAAATAAATAGATTATATTATATTCTTTTAAAAAGATCTTTACCTCTGGACTTCCACATCATGCCACATCCTTCTCCCCTGCTGCACTATTTGCTCCTTAAGGGCAGGGGAAGACCCATTCTTTACCCCGAGGGTGTACAGCTCAGCAGGTCAATGACAGAATCCAGATCCTCAACCTCACTTCTCACACAAAACATGACCAGATAGCAAGCTGTTTGTCAATAATCATACTGCAAAAATGTAAACAAGCACAGCTTACAAAGACCTCAGAGAATCCTTTCTAAATAAACTCAGGCGAAAGGGGACACTTGGCAAGGAGCAATGTTTACTTTGTGATTGAGAGGATATGTAATTATTCCTGGCACACAACATGACACAGGTTGGGAAACTGCTACCTTCCCCCACAACAAAGACCTTTCTGAGAGCTTTGGGAACCATCCCTACTCTGATCTCTGGGACCAGGAAAAAGATCTCCCCAAAGTTACATCTTCTCACTTTCTGCAAATGTTACACTTTCTAAGAGTTGGTCACTCTTTTTGTTTTTAAAACAATTGAACAAAAAGCATTTGAATATATTTCCCTATGTTTAAGTGGTAAAGTGATAAGCTACTTCTCAGGTTATCAAGCAGCCTTCCTCTAAGGTCCTGCTTTCAATTACCTATTTTTTCCTTCCCCAGGGTCTCTTCTGACTATGAATGAAGGGCTCCAGTACATGGGATGGGAGGAAAAAGAAGACCCACAACCACTGGTGTATGAACACAGATGTGACCACCTCTCCCCTCAACCTTCCATAGCTCGATAATTTTTAAAAGGACAAATTTCTAACTCCTTTCTAAGGAGTGAGTATCCAAAGACTTGCACAATCAGATCCCAACCTACCTTTCTAAGCTCATCGCTCCTAATTCTTGCTATGTCCTAGCCTCAATGGCCACCTTGCAGGCCCCCAAGTTCATCAGAAACTTTCAATTATACTGCTCCTTCCGGTTGGAATGACTTTGATAAACTGCCCTCCTGCCAAACTCCTCACTCTCCAGGGCCCAGATGGAATGTGACTCTCCCTATGAAATCTCCCACCAGGCCAGAAATAAGCACTCCTGTGTTCCCAGGCTAGCATCAGAGTCTAAATTGAATTATGATTATCTGAATGTGACCTTGCTCCCCCTAATAAATTAATAAATTATAAGCCCGGTGAGGGAGGGATCAGATCATACCTGCATATTCGTGCTTGTGCCCTTGGTACCCAGCTCAGTGTCTCACACAAGGCAGGGACTCACTACATTTTGTTGAATGGCCCTGTTGAGTATCTACTGAAGGCCCACTGCCTGACACAAACCTGTTATAATTTGATATAAAACTTACAGTAATCAGAAGAACTGACCAAAAAACATCTAATAACAATGTGAAATGAGGCTTATGAGGAGACAAACTGAGAGCAATGGTTTCTCATACTGGCAAGGGGAGATGATACCTGGATCCAATGAGGTAAGCCTGGGAAGTGTAGGCCTGGACATCCTTGAAGACATTTTCTCTGCCCTGATTCCTTTATTCATCAGGAGATTTGATTTCCTAAGTAAACCTTCCTGGGGGTAAGATGGTAGCTGGTATGAGCCAATTGTTTTTTATTATCTATTGCTATGTAACAAACTATCCCAAAACACAGGGGCTTAAAAATAGCTGCTTTTACTTGCTCACAATTGTATGGGTCAGGAGTTTAGACAGAGACAGCGGAGTAATTTCCCTGCTCCAGGTGGTATTGGTTGGGATCAGGTGCTCAGTCAGAGGCATTGAATCAACAGCCCAACTGAGCTAGAAGTTCCAGAAGGTTCGAGATACACAGTTGGCACCTCAGGACCTCCTGGTGGCCATGTGGCTAGCTTGGGCTTCCTTGCAGCATGCTAGTACCATCACACTTTTGACATGGATCCTGGCTTCCCAACCAGGGAAAGTGAAAGCCGCAGAACTCCTGGGCCCCAACTTCAGAAATACAGAGTCATTTCTGCCACATTCTATCAGTCAGAACTGGTCACAGGGTCATCCTGGATTCAAGAGGAGCAGAAACAATGAAAGATGGAAGGCAAGGAATTTATAATCATCTTTAATCCACCACACTTCTTTTTCCTGATAAACTTTGGATACACCAAACATCAAAGTTCTAGGCCAACCAAGATAAGAATATAAATCCTCACAATCAGCACATTTTTTAGCATGAATAAATTCCTCACTACTGTAATATGTAATAGATATACTTTACTTGACACATAGTATATGTTCCTGAAATATATTTATACTTTAGTATTTTGGAAAATGAATCACATTTTAATTGCATCAAAGGAGTTGACTAGTTAAAGGAAATCTATTCTTCTGCAGGAATTTCTTAGCTTGCTTATTTCCAAGACAGTTCCAATTCTGATTATCTTTATTCATTTCAGCAAGACTACTCCATAAATATGATACTGAATATGTTTATAAATATATTATTAAAGAAAACCTAATTTTATAAATTACAAGCATTTCACATAAATAAGTTGACAAAGAAGAAAAAATTCACTGCTAGAATTACCAAAGACATACTAACATTTTTGCTGAGACCTTACTGCAGGTTAGAATTTTTACATTTGCATTTGGAAAAGTCTGATAACTCAATGACTTATAAGTGCCCAAAACATCTTCTGAATCAAAGCCTTAAGCAAGTGTTCAGCAGAATCCTAGGTGGCAGTGTTGAGAGAGGTTACTTTGGGAGTGATGGATAAAAACTGTCATTGGATCTTTGCTCTCCGACTACATAACAGCTAAATATCCCATCTGAAACCACTATGTAATACATAGTTAATTAATCGAGACAGTATGAGAAAGGCTAGGGTTTCCAGGTCAATTTTAATTTTTTCAAAAGGATCAACACAATTTTCCCCAGTAGCAGTGAGATTTATTTGTCTCAATAAATTTTTTGGAGTAAATTAGTGAGGGAATTGCATAAGTAGGTATATCACTCACCCTTTTCCTCAATATGCTCTCAAGAAACCCTCACATATACAGAGAACCCACTTAAATACACAAGGCAGTGGCAGCATAAATGAGAAAGAGGGAATGGATTTCAAAACTTCTATTTAGGGGACTGTGGTGATGCAGTTAGATGTGATGAAAAAAGAAGAGGAAAGAAACTCATGGATTTTGAGCTTGGGTGTCCGGGTCAGTGGTGCTGATATGAAGTGACTTAAGAATAAAGGCAGAGCTTCCAGTGCCAAGTGGAAGGAAGAAGGGTTCAGAGGGAATGGGTACTTGCTGACATCAGGGGAGTCGTCCGTCAGGCAGTTGGTATAGTTAAGTCTGATGCTTGGGAAAGAGATCAGAGTCAGAAGATGTACATTTAAGAACTGTCACTTCATGCAGTACTGATGCTGTAAAAATGTATGTAATTGGCCAGAGAGTGTGGAGAGAGACAACAGGTCAAGGACAGACCCTGGGGGGACACCAGCATTTACCTGGTGGGTAGAGGAAAAAGAGCTCCTTGGAGACTGGGAAAGAATAATCATAAATATACAAGAAATGTGCAGAATGAGGTACTGCAGGATCCAAGGGACCAGAGTCTCCAAAAGGAAGAAATGATCAGCACAGGTTACCTATTAAGCCCACCTGTGATGTGAGACTAAGAAGTTCTGTGTAATACGGACTATGAAAACTCAGGGTCCAAGCAGTCTGAAAGGCCTAGGTTTACATCTTTCAATCTTCCAATTAATTAGCTCTATGACCTAAGGAATGTCCCTTAACTTTTCTGTGCCTCAGATCTCTCATCTGAAAAATGGAGATAATAGTAACTAAGCTCATTCGACTTACCTCATAGGGTAATTGGAGTTCTATGAGAAAATGCAAGTGAGATCCAGCCCACTGTGAATTAAAAAGCATGTATTCATATAAAGTTATTTCTTAATTTTGGTAGGCAGGTTAATCATTGTTAATACGTGCTTGAAACTAACAGTATATAAGAAAAGTATAAATAAATCTGCTTTAATGAAGCTCTTTATGCTGTACAGAGCATCTCGGATCATTGAAGTGTTACTTTTCCCAAGAACTCCTAAGTCCTCCCCCACACAAGGATAAGGGGCTCATACACAAGCAGCAACCACACTGGGCTGGGACTCAGGGTCCTTGTCCCAGCCTTGCCCATCACCCAGTGCCTCCCTTTGTTGTCAATGTGCCACACTCAGTTGTGATTATTTGATGTGGGTCTGCTTCCCTTCTAGACTGTGAGCTCCTTGAAGACAGACCATGCCTTATCCATCGCCCTTCAGTTATCATCAATAGCCCCCAGCCCAATGTTTGGAATGTGGGAGGAGCAGCATAGATATTCATTGAAAAATGGAATTAGTGAATAGTGACCTCAGAAAATCATTTAACCTTAACCTCATTACAAGAGAACAAAATCAGATTATTAGTTTGTTCTAAATCCTTACAGCATTAATATTTTCTTCAGACACATTAAGCACTACCAAGAAATACATAACATATTAATTGGAATAGATAAATAATTATGAACATACATGAAGATAAAAGGTCACATGTATTTGCAATCATTCATTTTTAATGGGATTAAAATTCTTAAAGGATGGCATTTGAATAATATGATTTCAAGCATCTGTCATTGGTGGAGTGGTTGCCTCCATGGACAACCAAAAATGGTAACAGCTCGGGGAGCAGGTGAAGCTCTGTCTAGAAAAGCCCTTATCTTTCCCACTGTTTTGCTGGCTGTCCGTGAGCCCACCTGCATGTGTGGACCCCACCTGACTCCACTATCAAGTGAAGAATACTCGTTGATTCTTGCCCCAGAAAAAAATATGCTAAGAACCTTAAAAACAGGAGTGACTAGAGTAGAGGTGACTTTGGCACCTTAGGATGGTGTGTCTTTGACCTGGAGCAGCTACAGCCCACATCTGACAACAGAGCTGCTGGAGGTGTTGCTGAAAGTCACTGTAGATCAAGTACTATCCATCGTTTTGCTCAACTGGTTGAACAGCAAAATCTACAATTATTAGTCATAGGGGTTATTATAATTGTTGCAAAATATAAGTGTGTTCATTGATTTCTATGACTTATCCTCATTGTTCTCATTGTTCATCTATATAAAAATTGGCATTTGAGGTGTTTTTCCTTAATACTATCTACACCCTTGGAAACTTGACAATAAGTGGCCCAGATTCAAGTCCTATGTCACGTAAGCAATGAATAACATCAGGGAGTAGTAGGCATGACTTCCAAATGAGCAGCCATGTCTGAGTTAGTGGCCAAAGTCTGATGTTCTTTGCTTTCTTTTAAAAAAAAATCCTTTTCTCATGAGTTAGACACCAGATATGCCCTCAGACAGCCAACCAGGAAGAATTCCTCCTCCAGGAAAGGCATCTCAAGAGCAGCTGGAGTGCTGGGAAGCTCACACTTCAGCCCATCTACCTTGACAAAGGTCATGATGGGCTCAAACACCAGTGCATTGTGGCCACCCTCCATCAGTCTCCTTTGGCACCAGGTAACTGAGAGCCTTGCTGATGCCTTGGAGGTGATTTCATCCTCAGCCCAGAGAGATGGTCTGTGTTTCATGACTCCGACTGATATAAACAATAACCAGCCCGTGATGTTTGTCACCCCTGCCTCAGCCATACGATTCACATGCCAATGCTGTCACTTTCAACTCTCCATTCATGAGGGTTCTTAAGAGAAAACCAACCCCAAAGACAACTCTAGTGACTCACTTAAAGTACTCAGTTTTCCTAAAATGATCCAGTTTCACAAAATAAA
This sequence comes from Camelus bactrianus, assembly GCF_048773025.1. Taxonomy (NCBI): domain Eukaryota; kingdom Metazoa; phylum Chordata; class Mammalia; order Artiodactyla; family Camelidae; genus Camelus; species Camelus bactrianus. The sequence continues at coordinate 10,080,155 of NC_133562.1, read as the reverse complement.
ACAAAACAAAAAAATGAGAAAAAACTAGAGCAACTAGAAAATGTATGACTCTATCAGTGCTAAGGAAATCATCCTACAGAGAAACACAATTCCACAGAGCTGCCTTAAACTGAAAAAAAAAAAAAATGCAGAAAAGGTAGCTCAGCTTGGATTCTGTGTTGCTGCCCATAACAAACTGAGCAGACTTCCCTGGAAAGGCATCCAGTTTAATACCTAAAAATCTTTTTCACTTGAGAGATTCTCAAGGTAAGATTCATGGTCAACCCCAAGACACACAAGGGGAAAGGACACTAACTCTTTAATAATGTTGCTACTAAATCATAAACGGGGCTTCAAAAAGCCATCTTCTTAGGAACCTAATCAATCAAATGTCCTAATTCAGAGCACAATCATGAAAGTAAAAGCTTCCTCTCTCAGTGTGGCAATTAGATCCTTGAGTTTGCTATGTCTTGTAATTCATTTTATTATCTGGTGGGTTTCAGGTTGCATTTTATCAAAAATACAGCCTTTCTCATACTTCTGTCCTTTCAAAGCATATTTTCATGTCACTTTTAGATTACCAGGTAGCAGAATCCTTGATTTCTTTTCCAGTAGTTACTGAACACCAACTGTGCACCAGGTGTTGTGCTGGGTTCTTCCTGGTATGCGATCTCTCCACCTTGATGACCACAACTGGGCAAGGGCATCAGAATTCTCATTTCTAGAGTGGATGAAACTGAGATTCAGCAACGTTCAAGTTCAAGGTCATACAACAAGTGAGACCTATATTCAAACCTAGTTCTGTCTGCCTCTGAAACTCATTCTTTCTCCAGGTGTCCCACTCTAAAAGTAACTGTCATTTTCTAAGTATAAAATGTTTCCCCTCCCTCCAACCTCTTCTTTTGAGGATTCAAGAAGGAAATGAGAACCTATTCTAACACAATTCTTTGGGTTATATTTCAAGGTACTTGTTCTAAGAGCTTCCTGCAGACTTATTTCCTCCAGTATTGCCTCCCGTGTACTGATCACAGAACAACATATAGGGTTGGCAGGGCCCAAGTTTCAGATGGAGAGAGATCAGTGAAGAGGCCAAACTTGTCCTATAACCTTTTCCCAGAAGTAGAAGATGAAGGATGGTATGAGGAGGAAAAAAAGGGGAACACTCTTTGCACCCAAGAGCAGGCGACCACTGCAGTGGGTGGAGAAGTCTAGGGAGAAGGTCCCTCTGGGCTGTAGATACAGGTGCTCCCCCGGTTCCCCTCCATCTACTCTCCCTTCCCACTCACCCCCACAAGCAACTTGAGTGCTTGCTGCAGGGCAGAGTTAATGGACATGACATCCTCAGACAGACCTTCCTTCCCAAGCCAAAAATCAATTCACATTGTCCTTACAATAGGACAACGTATTTGAAACTGAATTAGACTTGGAAAGCCTGGGAATAAGGTCCTCCTATAATTATAGTCATTTTCTGTGACCTGCTTGTCACTAGTACCCCATATACATTTAACTTAATACATATCTAACCTAAATTCTATTTTTTTTACAATAGTAAACTTTATACATCCAGACTTCATCATTTTTTCTCCCTTATGAAGGCTCTCAGCGTTAAAGTAAATTCAAAAGGACATTGCCTGATAAATTTATTATAAAGTACATGCCTACAGTACAAAGTACAGCCTAAGTCTCTTTAGTAAACCCTATCTACTTATTTATAATTACTAATCAGAAAACTCACATTATTGACTCCACCTTTATGACAAATGGCATATACTCATAGCTTGGCTCAAGATGACATATGGATGAATATTCTTAAATAGAATGTGATAACTCAAAGTATATCAATTGGAAACAAGTGACAGTTCTCTCCTCAATTTCTAATTTTTGGTCAGCTTAAACAGAGGTTGATTTTTCAAAGACCACATTCTTACTATGCACTGTTCCAAACAGTGGTTGCCTCTAGGGCTCAAGAGGGGTGTTAGAGGCTCCTATAAACCCAATTTCTAAACATATGCAGTGATCTATCAGGAAGGAAGAAGGGTCTGGTTGCTTTGGGATAAGTAATCAATAGTTTCTGCCACAGGGGTCTCCCAAAATAGTTCATCCTGCCCTATTCACTTCAACATTAGTATGAGTTTGTCCATTTATATCTGTTTAACCCCCTTAACACTTCTCCACAGCTTGCTCATGCTTCCAGATTTCTAGGAAACCTGCCAAAATTTTCAACATACTTTCATTTTCTATCCTGAGCCATTTTTCTCCTAGGGATTCTGAAGAGTAACTAAATACAAAATCATGTGTTATTTGTAGGGTTGCCTAGTTGCACCTCCACAATCATACAATTCTGGAAGAAAATCTACCTGATTTTGACACTTTAGCAAGGAAACACATATATGCACTGTTAAAAAACAAAATTCAATTGAGTACATTTTAAAGATCTTTTTGACTTTATTCAACAATCCATGAATCGGGCATCCAATCTAGCAGACAGAAATGAGCTCCAAGGAGCTGTACAAAGTGAAAGACTATTTTAGACAGAAGGGAACAAGAAAAGGGAAGTTACACTAGGAAGAAAGGTAGATTGGTTATTGCCAAGTTCCTTTTGTTAGAAGACAGCAGGAGTCCATTAGGCAGATGACCTAACTGTGCTGATCAGGTGATTTCTGATAGACGGGTATAAGATTTCATTTTTGGGAAAGCCAGAACTATAGTTCTGTTTGGTGACATAAGGCTTAGAATAAGTGACTCCATTTGGACCCTGTTGTCTTAGTTCTAACAGCACCCACATACCACCCATCCAGGAATGATGGACCAGCCACCTAGCCCAACTTTTCCAGTCAGAATGTGCATGCTTACAAAGTTAGGAAGATGAACTTGCTTGCTCCTCATATCATTTCTGTGCTCACAGGCTCCCACCAAAGAGAACAGGAGAGAAAACTCCATCTACCTAGACTTGGGGTCTAACCAGATTGGTGTTGCCAGCTCAGGTGTCCTCATTTGAAACTTCTCCCTCCTCCGCTACAGCTGATTTGTGTCACTGGGGCACCTGGGGCAATGATTCTTCTGGTTAAGATGTGAGTCTGCTCTAGGATTTTCATCTATTGGCTTTTTCTTTAATCTTGTCCACAGAGGGAAATGCAGGATTTGGCTGGTGAGACCATTATTGACAGCCAGGCGGTCATCAAAGGAAAAAAACCTGATAGCAGGGAGTGTTGTCATAATCTATCATCTATAACCCCTGTCACTGTGTTAATTGCCCTAAGAAATCCATTATTGTCACCACCAGCAGCATTCACTGATGAGACAGAGGTCAGAGCTCTCCCGGCTTCTGGGGGAGTGGACTGTGCTTCCAGCCACAGGGTCAAGAGGCACCCCCAGGTGCAAGGGCTTGAACTTCATCAGCTCTTTCCCTGTGGCTGTTTATACATATGCGTGCGCCAAGATCGCACAAGCCGCAGGAAATTTCCACCTAAACCTAAACTGAAAACCCCACAAAAAGAACAATGGAGAACAGCATAAGATGACGTGGACAGCCTCATTCTAGAAGGGTTGTTTCAAATCATCTCCCTGCACCCAGTTTCTTTCATGTGGAACCAAGATGTGGGAGTCCCATAAAATGCACAGAATGGACCAATGACTCTGCTTGCAGGCATCTGCCTCTTCAAAGCTTCTTTTCTATTTCCCTATTAATCTGAGCCACAACCACACTAGAGGGCATTTGAACACTACATTCACTGCAGTCATTGGCACAGGTACTGGTGGCACTTTTGCATGGGGGACTGAGGGAGTCGGGGCTTGAAGGGGGGTGATGAGAGGGGTATATTTATTTTAACATGCCTTTGATAAACCCATCGGTATTTGAGGAAGCTTCTGAGTCAGACTTTGGGGACCAAAACCTTAATTATACAATATAATTGTTGTTAATGGAACGTGTACATTTCAACCCAGCAAGACTGGTGGTGTTTAATGCCAGCATGACATATTTCCCAAATCGTTCTCTTTATTTGTATAAATAGGAAAGAAGAAAAAAATGCATCAGCTCACTGCATAATGAAGAGGGAGGGAATGTGCAGCCTGTACTATGGTGGCCAGATGCTCTTTTATCTCTTTTCAAATCAACATGCAGAGCTAGTGGTCCTCAAATAGAAAGCATCTTTCCTAAGGGATGGCAGCACTGTATGTTTGGAATGATAACATTCTATAAATAAATAAAAAAGATTATTAAGAACACTGTGTAAATCTCCTAGTCAAACACCCCTTCAAGCAACCATCATCAGTAATTCAGTTTGGTCCCTTAATCCCACTGTATACAAATACACAGCATAAATACAGTATTTAATAAGCAACAGAGAAAAATCGGCACTCTTGCAATAAAGACTTATTTAGGGAGAACAAACATTCCTTGCCACCGGTCTTGCTGGCCGCCCCGAGATCTCCGTTCTTCATTTGATTTTCCTGCCTAAATGAGACGTCCACCTCACATGAATGAATCTCAGGCATAACCACCCATTTAAATAAAATCTAAAAAGATTAACTTGGTTCCCACATTATTCTTGTTCCACTTCAGTGAATTCGCAGGGAATCCATTAGAAACCACATCACAAATGCAAACATTCTTGGGCTTCTGCAAAACATGAGACTCCAATGGGGTTTAAACAGGATTAGAGGCAGACAAGAGAGCAGATCAAATCAGGGATCCATGAAAATCTCACGGGATCTAAGGTCTAACAAGGTGACTTGCTTTCCCTTTGACTGTCTAGTAGTTCTCTCCCTCCCTCTTTGTCTCCTTGTGTTTCTCTGTGTCTCCATCTCTCTCTCTCTCAATATCCATCTCTCCTTCCCTCCCTCCTTTCCTTTCTATCTCTCTCTCCCCACTCCTGTAAATTTTATTTTTCTTTGCTGTTCACTGTCTGGGTCTAGGACCTTGGTCAGTATGAGTACTGGGGTAACAGAGACATAACACCCTCTCTGATGGTGAGAACAGCCTAAACGTGAAGTCCTGGCTTCCTTTGCTGGCTTCTGATGAATTGTGACAATGTGCAACCACAAGACGTGGGGCTGCAAACAGGCCAGTGCCCAGTTCTTTTCTCAGCCCAGTTACTGCCCAAACAGAAGCACTGCTAGTATCTAGTTAGATGAATGCAATGTTTTTTTCCCTTCTCCCTCAGCCTGAATTACAGAAATAAGACCACCAAGGTGTCACCAGGAGGCTCTGCCAATTAAAGGTCTTCTCAGTGAGAGGCTACTTCTCAAGCTGTCCACTGCAGCATTCCAATCCCCGAAGCTTGCTCTTCTTCATGCCCACTGGTACGAGAGGAAGGAAGATGGAACCCTGAGTCTAATTCCCATCAGTGACCTCCACCACCAGGAAATGCCCTCCATCTACTCTTCCCGTCCCCTCTAAGACCTCCCGTTTCAGTGGAGCTCACCATGCTGGAGACCTCCCTTTCTCCCCTGCAGGTTCAGAGAAGCTGCTTGATCCACTTGAGAACCAGCCCTAAGGGAACTCCAAGAAGGTCTGAGGCTCCAAGTTCGCACTCCAGAAGCCAAACCCCAGCCCAGCTCAACAGCTTAGACCTTCAGCTCACAGGTAATGGGGCCGAAGTGGTTCCATGTGTGGTACGTTTCTCCCTCATGATCTAATACTTGATTTTTCAGCTATTAATTAGCAAAAGTCAGTTGTTAGAAGCATCTAATTCTTAGTATTTCTCTGCTTTTCTTTGTTGCATCCAGATTTTACATCAAATATGGCAGAGACAGATCTAGGAATGGCATTAGTTTGCTACAGCTTCCATAACAAAATAGCCAGGGGGGCTTAAACAACAGAAATTTATTTTCTCACAGTCCTGGAGGCCAGAAGTCCAAGGTCAAGGTGTCAGCAGGTTTGCTTTCTCCTGAGGCATCTCTCTTTGGTTTGCAAATGGCTGCCTTCTTGCTGTGTCCTCACATGGCCTTTTTTCTGTGTACCCGCATCCCTGGTGTCTTTGTGTGTCCAAATTTCCTCTCCATATAAGGACACCAGTCAGAGTGGATTGGGGCCCATCCATATGACCTCATTTAACCTTAATTACCTCCTTCTAGGCACCATCTCCAAATATAGTCACATTCTGTGGTACTGGAGGTTAGAGCTCCAACATATAAAGCTGGAGAAGAAGGGACCCACAATTCAGCCCACAAAACCCTTCATATTCCAGTTAGCATCCAAATGCTTACTAAGCTTTGCTGAAAAGAAAAAGAAATGCATCTAAGCCTTGTTTTTAATTTTCTGTTGATGCCATTGTATTTTTCATAACATAACAATGACATTTAATGAATACTGCAGAGAGAAAAAGAAGAAATTGCAGTCACAAATCAATTCCCAATGAGTCTCTTAAGGAGCTCTGAAATTCAGCCACTCAAAGCAAAGTTTTCTTCCCTGGATAAAAAAAAGGAGTGAGTTTTTAGGGAGAATGGGGGGATTTTTATTATGGCTGTTTTGTTCTTACAGTGTTTTCTATATGGCACTTCCCAGATTGCTAAAGCTTGATTGTTTGGGGTTGTTATTTATACTTATTGCATTCTTATAACAAGCATTGCTCCCGTTCAGGTCTTTCCAGGACACCTGGACAGCCTGGTATATGGAAATAAGTAACATCTGTTTCACTAGTAACAGCTTGTTCTCAAGTTGAATCAAACAGATAAGAGGAAAAGCATACATAAGGCCCTTCCTGTTTGACGAGCTTTCCATGAAATGTAACCCCAGGTTTGTTTCTTTGGGTATTTTTCCCTTTAAAAAACATGATGGGGCAGTTTATAGAGCATAAGCATTGCGGATAAATGGGAAAATTACTGCTCCAGGCCTCAATTAATGACACAAAAGCCATCCCAGAAGTCTATCTCCCACACTCCAATGCCTAATGTTTGAGCAGGTATTCACAGAGAGACAGCTGCCTGAGGTGTCTCTGGACCCAGCCTCACTCAAGCCAAGCACAGTGGAGGATTCTGGAGGCCAGCAGACCCACCTGCCAGGTGGGGTGCCATCTGGCAGGCTGCTCCCTGTGGAGGGTCCTCTGAGACATAAAGAAAAATTTTGTTTACTATAAACTAGACATGAAACACAACCTACTGTGCTCTTTGTGACTAACATCCCCTGTGTGTGATTTCTGAAGTTCAGGTAAAAAGAAGGAAATTTTGGTCAAATACACTAAAGTAAAGGACACACATTTATCTATTCTTCCATCCAAAACCTGAACAAAATGACAGTGAAAAAATTTAAAAGATGTAAACCCACAAGTCTAAGAGAACTAGGAAGGTAAACACAGTGAATGAGAACTGTCAACACATTTGGGGGGGGGGGGATGTAATGGAGAAATGGCCATTCCCTTACAGGGTGGGAGAAGCTAGAACCCCACAGTGCACAGGTGCACCCAGAGAACCCTGGAAAAGTGGGCATGTGGACACTGCAGGCCCCTCAGCAGCTGGGGGTGAAGTACAGGCTGAACGTCTAAGTGTACAGAATGTGTATGTTTCTTCCTCCACCAAACGCCAGCCCTGCTCACCAGCCCCCACCCTCCCCTCTCCAGCCCTTCCAGAAGGGCTGGAACATGTTCTTCAGAGAACTTGAACCAGAAGATCGCCGGACTCAGGTCACAACAGGCACAGCCAGGTGCTAGGCTGAAAACAAGGCCCTTAGAGGGAAATCTGTTTTCCAAGCAACCCTTCCTGTCTCTGTTCCCAGAACATGAGTTTCTGTGTACATACCTCCTAAGCAGGAACGTAAAGGATAATTCCCCAAAGAAACTGGCCCTAGGGAAAAGGTCCACAGAGACTCCATTTGAAATGTCCTTTGTCAACTAAGCCAGCTTATCTCCTGACAAACTTACTGAGGGAAAAGCCACCCATAGATACACAGGGTTTCCCGCTGCCTTCTTACTGCATTAGCTCTAAATATAAATGGATATTCAGAGATCACCGGACATTTGAAGAAGGCCTCAAAAATGAAAAAAGAAAACTAAGCAAATAGACATTTTTTTAAGATGCTCAGAAGACACAGAGGCAGTAGACAGAATAGAGGAAAAACTAAAAGAAATAAAAAGCCTACAGTCAGTTCCATCAGAGAGTTTTGAAAAAACATGGCATTCATGAAACAAGATAGGTTACAATAAAAAAAGAATAATCAGAGTGCAAAAGAAGAGTTTGGGGAATTAAATACATGATAACTAAAAAAGAAAATATTCAATAGAACACTTGAAAGATAAAGTTAAGTAAGTCTCCTCAAAAAGTCAAAGAAATGGACCAAAGGGGAGAAAAGAAATAGAGAAAAATTAAAGGACCAATTCAAGATGTCCAACATCTGGATCCAGCATGAGAAAATAAAGGGGTAGAAATAATCAAACAGTTATTTTAATTTCCCAGCACTGGAAGGCATGTTTCCAGAGAGTATCCAGCACAGTACATTTAAAAACCAAAAAACAAAGAAACAAACCAAAACCAAAACCAAACAAAACCCATCATACAAATACCATGAAATTTCAGAATAACGGGTACAGGAAAGATCTTAAGTTTGCAGACAGAGAATCTATCACAAAGGACAGAAGATAAAAATGTTATTCTGCCCCTTACTAGCAACACCAATGCCAAATGACAACATAGCAATGCCTTTGGTATTTTGAGGAAAAAACAATTCTCAGTCTAAGTCCACACCAAGCCAAGCCCTTAGTCAAGTATGTGGGTAAAATAAAGAAATCTTCATATAAACAAAGACTAAAAAAACAGACCTCCCATACACCCTTTCTCAAGGGTGCTTAATTGCTGTTAACTGGAGTTAGTGCTTCACCGAAATTCTTTGTTATTATGGAAAAACAAAATTGGAATCCAGGAAAGCAGGAAGGAGAAAATAATTCCCAGGAAAATATAGAAGAGACAAGTGTGCAACAAGGGTGAAGAGCAAGCCAGGCAGACCGCAGGGTTCAGAAAACTGTAGGAGAAAGTCTCCAAGCTGGGGGTGAGAATTCCAGGTTATATGACATACCTAACTTGTGAACAACTACATGAGAAGCATTACTCACAGCTGTCACAAAGTTTGAGGAAAATTAGTGATGACTCCTAAGATACTAAGCAAATGGTGGGGAGAGGCAGTTATTAACTTCTGGGGGAAAATCTGTACAATAAACTAAAAGTAAATGTAACACTTATTTGTCTCAGTAGTAAACACAGCCACAATATGATAGATGCTAAACATGGACTAAACTCAGGTGTTACAAATATGTGGAGAGAAAAAGAGGAGAAGAGTGGCTAGAGAAAAGCTTCACTAGGTAAAATGAAGTAAATATGTAATGTCTAATGTAGATAAATCAAGAATTAGCAATTTTAGCAAGTCATTTATAAATATAAGAGTACACAAGAAAAGAGCTAGAAGTAGTTGCCAGTAGGGGGGGAGTAGAGAGAATGAGGGTGGGGAGAATTAGAGCTGGGGAGCTACTGGGTTTGGTCTTAAGACTTTTGGTAGCATTGATTTTTTTCATATTACTCATTTATAAAACAGAAATGGACTCACAGACATAGAAAACAAACATATGGTTACCAAAGAGGAAAGAGGGAAGCGAGGGATAAATTAGGAGTTTGGGATTAGCAGATACAAACTACTATATACAAAAATAGATAAACAATAAGGTCCTACTGTATAGCACAGGGAACTATTTCAATATCCTGTAATAAACCATAATGGAAAATAATATGAAAAAGAATATATATATATATATAAAACTGAATCATTATGTTGTACACCAGAAACTAACACAACATTGTAAATCAACTATACTTCAATTTTTTAAAAACTATGTTCATATAGATTACTTTGACAAATATAAAATATAATACTAGATAGATGAATACATAGGAAGAGGTAGATAAAAGAGAAAGAGAGACAGAGAGGAGAATCGGTAGGGAGGTAGAAAGGTCTGAATAACTATTAGGAAGACTTCTGTTGAAGCTAGAAACCATGAGGGGAGACCCAGGCTGAGCCAGACACTGGTGCTCTTTTGCCAGAAATGGAAGGTGAGCTTTGGGGGATCAGGCAGAAAGAAACTACTTTTTAGATTACGTAGGGAAGATTCTGGCTTGGACTGATATAAAAATAACATTGGAACAAAGGAGAATGTATTGACTTCTGGAGAGTCTGCAAAAAAGAACGTGAGATAGCTGTGAGCCAACTCTGCATTGCCCACCTGCAGAGAACACAACCCACTTCAGACCCCAGGTGTTGCTGCTCCCTGGACTTACAGGTGTGTACACCACCCCTGTGGGCAGACACAGAGTTCTAGGATCTAGTTTCTCCTTTAGCTGCACCTCAATCCTATTCAGTTATACTTGGTCCTTGTAACTACCTAACAGTGCACCACTGTATCTGACAATGCTTCCCACTGTCAGCAGAGGAGATATGTTGCCCTTAAGAATGATATTGGTGCCTTAGTCTTGGGAATATTCATCTCTAAGAGAGATCATATACTACAAGTCCCCAAGAAGTTCTTAAGAGATCAAATGAGAAAGCTCTCAAGCAGATCACAAAAGCTGGCTGGGCACTCAGACATTTCTTGAGATGATTAGACAAAAGGAGTTGGGCTAAATAACCTGTATGGCCCACTTCAGCTCCGAACTCAGCTGTGTCTAAATTAGACTCCACTGGAGAAGCTGCAGCTGCCTCATGGACAGAAGTCCTCTGACATGGTCATTCAGTTGGGTTCCCCAATAGATCAAGGGCCATTTTTCAACATTTCAGGTTCCTCTTCATGACATGGAGGTCACTCTGCTGAATTTTCAGCATCTGCCTTGAATCAGGCCCAATCAGATTTCTTCTTTTCATGTCTTTTCTTCTGATTTTAATAAATCCATAGTGAAGACTGAGTCACAAACTTCCACTGGTTACTTCTGGAACAGGTATTTCTGTGGTTAAGGTTGTCACGCGGCACCCTTTAGAGCATCCCTCTTCGTTGTTCCCTTTGAGTTGAAAGGAAGCTTAAGAGGCTTTCATTAACCATGATCGGTATATAAAACAATATTCCATAGAATTACTAAAAGTTCTAGGTTGTGAAAAACAAAACACATAGGGTTTCTAAGTTGCCCTCAAACTCAGTCTCCAGTCCTTTTGGTCCACATAATCTTGGCTGAGTGTGTGGAAGCCCACTTATTAAAAGCAGTGCCCCAGCTGACCAGCAGTGCCGTCATTTCCACTTTCCTGGACTAGGGTAACCAAGACTCCACAATCCAATTCTAGATTTTCTTTTCAGCCTCATCCGCCTCACACTCTACACAAAATGGCTGCTCCCCAAACAAAACATCATTTATCATCTTCACCCTTTTTCTCAAAATTCCAAATCCCTGGAATGGTTGGTTCTCTTTTACTCTATATTTGGAGTCCTCTTTGCATCTTTTCAAATATAGTTCAAATCCCCCTGCTACTCCGCTCCAGGCACTTTCCCCAAACCCCGCTGGCAGAAAGGGTGACTCTACCCACTAAGTTTCAAGGTACTTATTTCCTTTAGCATTCTGCATTGTGTAGGAGCCTTTACAGCTCCTTGATCTTGTAATGATTATTATTACTGAATAAGAAGTATTTCAGTAGAAGATAGAAGACATCCACCATAGGTCACGATGGACATGAACAACTTAACTTTTCTTCCAACTCTAAGATTATTTTAGTTCAATGTAACCAATCACGCATGTTTGATGACCTTCGCTACAGGAAGCCTAGAGTTCTGGGTTAGCCTAATCCTTCTTGACCCCAGCACAGTACTGGACAGTCAGAAAAGCAGTACAAGAGAACCGTGGAGCATGGCATTAACTTCACAGAACCTGGAGCTGGACTCCACTATGAAACTTTGGGCAAGTTATTTCACCTCTGTGAGCTTCCATTTCCTCTTGTGTAAACTGGAAAATAATAGTACCCACCTCATAAGGTTTATATGAGCATTAAATGGCTTAATAACTATAAACATTATAAACTGTGAACACCCTCCAGTTCATAGTAACCACTCAATAAATACTTTTTAATATTATTACTTAAAAAGAAACAAACAAACAAAAAAAAAAAAAGGGAACCAACTCTGAATTTATTTGACTGTTCTCTCCCTTATTTCTCTCTCCCAAAAAACTCTTTGGTGGCTCTTACCAACTTTTATGGCTCTGTTGTGTTTTATGAGTCTCCCTATATGGTAGGGTACCACAGAGACTGTGAGGGATAACCAGAGATGGATCCAAACCCCAGGTGGGCTGATGAGACAAACTCCTTGGCCTCCCACAGTGGCAAGCCCCATATGAAAGGTTTTGCATCTTTGGCATAATAAAAAAATACTTCTAATAATAAATGTAAGGTTTCTATAAGAAGGTAACTGTAACAGTATGATAGTTCAGTGAGATGGAGCATTTTCATGGATAGGAGTAACTTCAAAGAACAGAAAACACTTTCCACTGTTTTTCAGAAATTCCATGTCTTATAGCATTATTTGTAGGGTGCTCGTTAACACTAAATTTAACACACAAGCCTCTGTGCTTCACCAAATGTTTCTTGTCGAAATGCCCTTACTTCACAGTGTGGGGTAGACAGGCTATTCCTGAGAGCATTCTGTCCCTTGACCATCACAAGGGCTGAGATTTACGCATTGAATCCCCTTTCTCTCCTGGGGCTGAGATTTAGATATGGAATGATTTCCCCCTGGGGCCAGTGAACTGTACACATGCTTTGTGCCCAATCAGGGAAGGGGCTATGATCAGTCTGTCTACAGGCTGGAGCCCTGTCTCCCAGAAGCCACTTTCACTCGACTGTCATAGTAACTGTCAGTATTAGATGAGAGAAATGATACAAAAATCATAGTATTCATCCAAGAGCCTTAAGAATCATTTGCTACCATACTGATCATCCAGTTGTTCATTCAACTGCCCAGGAAAGAAACCTATATTTGGGAGATTGGGAAAGGAGGGAACAGAGGAAGACTGGGAAAGAGGAAAAGAGAGAAAGGATCTGAAGAATTACAGGGGAAATAAAACAGAATAAGCCCTTGGAAGCCTCATATCCCCCTTGACAAGCCACGCAGCAGCCGTGGTGTGAAAGGCTATGACAGCTTTATTCTGGAGCCACGCAGCACACCAGAGCTGTGGGTCTGGGCACGCAGCAGCTGCACTCTGCCTCTAACTCCTGTAACCAAGAAGATCCGTCATGAAGGTGCCCATGAGGCCACGTCTTCATGAGCTGCCTGGGCAATTGATAAGTCGTCAGTTGGGAAGTAGAGACATTCACAGGTTCAGACCCGAAGCTTCGTCCTTAAAATGAATTGGAAGCATCTGGCTGTTTTGCTGTCAGTAGGTAATGATGCAGCCGCGTCACACACCCAGATGTGATTCTACATTTCTGCAGCTGTTCTGGTGGGAGTTTCAACACCCAAAACATCTGCTGCTGGGACTCTGTGGTACAATTCTTACTCCATCTCTCTGGGTTCTTATTCTTTTCCCAGAAAATGTACTTTCTTTCCACTCAGTATTTTCCTATTTTCCAAAGATGTTATTCCCAGCAAGGGGATACCCACCAAATTCTATGTAACATGGAAGAGAAATCCATGTCATCTTCAAAATTCACAGCCAAACTGAGGGGTGTGACACATTCATTTTATGAGGTTTGATGAGATAGAACACTATAGCCAGGCAAAGAATTCATACTTTACGGCACACACAGAAGAAACGGCTGTAATGAAGTCACTTCTGTGTGTTAAACATCATGGGCAGAGGAACAACTTTAAAGTCTGAAACATTTATCTCCGAGATATTTGTTAGCATCAGCAAACTGCGCACATAAAACATTCTCAGTACTGCCTATTTAGTGGATAAAAGACCCTTTTAAAGCATGATTCCTCAAACATTTTGGATGATTAACATAAACTCTCATAACAGTTTTGAAGAGCAACAGGAAATCTCGAGTTATAAAATATTCAGGCACTTTGACTTAGTATTTTCTGGGAATTTATCCTAAAGAAATTATTTTATATATGGAAAAGTCTCATGTATAAAGAGGCTTATCATGGGACTTATTACAGTGAAAAATGGATTTGATCTATTGTCCTGAAATATGGAAATAGTTAAAAACTGTGTCTCGACGTCTACAGGATACCTGGAAAATCAATGTGAAGGACTGAAATAGTCCAGCTGCTCAGGCAGCAATTAAGAAGATATTTACTGGAGCTAATAATAACATGAGAAATGCTCTGACATACATTAAATGGAAAAGCAAAATACAAAATTGTTTGTATGTCATGCTTAGAATCATATCAAAAACTGCCATTTGGAAATGACCCAAAGTAATTGCTCCAAAACAAAAAGAGCTATTGTGCTTGAGTGGGAGAATTATGAGCCATTTTCTCCTTTTTTCTGTTTTCCTAATTATTTACCAAGGGGTTATATTACTTGAGTCAATAAAAAGACAAAGAAAATGCATCTTTACAGTATGACGAAGATGTGAACTCTGCCAAGGCGAGAGTCTGAAGGAAGCACTACCAATGGCGCCCAAGGCATCTCACAGAAAGAAATTTGGAGCTAGCCGACTTCAGACTGAGACCTGTTTCTCTGCCACAAGCTCAGCTTTCTGTCTATTCTCTCCAGAGTTTCAAGGAACCCTAAGCGAAGTTAATCCAAGATTCTGACTTCACCTGCCTGAGTTGGAAGTACAGTGAGATTGAGAAAGCCAGCCCAGCATCGGAGGAAAGTTCCTAAATAAGCACATATGGGGAGAATTATTTTCCTTAATTTCAGTGACTGAAGAAACCTGGAACAAGGCTCTTCTCTTTGGTTCTACCAGGAAACTTTTTCAAAACCATGAAACTTGGGAAGCATGAACCTACCGCTTCTGCCTCTCCACACCCAAATGTCTTTGCCAACCTCATAATAAGCCTGAAGGAGAAAACAGATTCATCTAATATTACTTTGGGCCTATTCTTTCACTTTTAGGAGTGAAAAGGGATGATTGAGTGATAATAAACTGATTAGTCTCGGGATTTCTCCAGGAAATGCTGACCCAGCATCATGGCCCTGGCGGACACCATTATAATTCTTTGATTTCCTGTCATGGCAGATAGTTCAAAAACTGAAAGTAAATAGGAGACATGGAAAATCAATGTGAGGTGCTGAATTGTTCCAGCTGCCGAGGTCTGTTAATTACATCATATTTTTATGGAGACATTCAGCTCAGACTTGCCAAGTGCCCACATCTGGAGGCAGTTGCCTGCCATCCTGCTGGGGGCAGCTCTTCTCCCCAGGCATGTTGGTTCACTGGAAAAGGACAAGCTACCCTAGGAAAGCCAGCTTGTACAGACCAACTCTCTGAGGCAAAATCCAGATGATCGCACGTCTTCCGTTACCATAGAGATAAGAGATGCCCGGAGCTGGAGAGGGGCCACTCGAGTGGCAGGAAGTGGGTTTGTCAGTATGTAGAGTGTGAACCTGAGGAAAATGAAAGTCTGTTCTACTTGGGTAGCCAGGCCACGGTGGACTAAGAGGGAGAGAGCCCGAGAAGAGACGAGAGAATGCAGGGAGCCGCTGAGGGAAACAACATGCGCGAGCCAGCAAGAGGACAGGGCTCAAAGGCGTGCTCAGCAGTACCAGGCCACCGGGAGCCACACTGCATTTCCAGGGCAGAGTCCTCTGAGCACCGTCTCTCTTGCCAGGAAATAAAAGGAGGCTCATAGCACTAGTACAGACTTCATGTCTTGTTTCCATAGAGGTCCTTCCACCTGTCCTTGTAATTTAGACCCCTCCAAAGTCCTTTCTGGTTTCCCTCCTCACCATCCCATATCCTTCCCTTTTTCTTTTCTCACAGTGCCCCGTTTTCCTATCTTTATGCAGGTTTCTTCAGCCAGGTGTCTCTCGTCACAGCTCTTTTTTCCTTCTCTTTGTTTTCCTCTCTACAGCACCTCCTACCCTCACTGACTTCTTGCAATTTTTTTCCCTAATTATAGCTTCCTACACAAACAGCTGGATGGAAGAAAACTCCGGTGCCTCTCAAAGATGCTTTGAGATGTTTCCTAATGTCCAGTCCCTGCTGCCCACCTCCCTGCTCAATGACAGGGTTTATCTTAAGCAAAGTCTTGGCATAGGCCTGAGATTTTCAAATCCTGTGCTCCTCAGAGAGGCTCCAAAGATTCTACACATATTTTATGCTAATCCCATTATTTAAATATGAATGTCCAATATGTGATGCCTATTTCATATTCTCTTCCTCCACACCCCAAAGACGTACACATTTTAATATAAATTAAATGCACATTAAATTTAAATGTACATACGTGTACTACAGGTACATAAACGTAACACATGTAAATATGCTTTACATTACATTTTTGTGTAAATTTTAAACTTACAAGCTTTAATATGTTGTGAATTTGTGCCAGACAAGTAAAGTGTTTTGGGCAGATTTGGAAATAAAGATTCTCCTAGAATTTCTAGTAAGTGTGTCATTGAGTAGGAACATTGTAGGGCTGTACTGGTATTTTTATAAATTCAGCCTGTGCATGCCTATTCATTTAAATTGCATAAAAAGTACACAAAAGCTCATGAGTGAAAGGCCCATTAGATGCCAAGTAAGGGTCCCTGTGTGCTCGAGGCATCCTTTTGTTGCAGGGCAACTGCACTAGTGCAACAGTGAACCAGCTTGTCCCATGACCTAGATGGTTTTAGCGCTTGTTTTGATGTCCTCATTGCTTTTTTGAGTGACTTTTCTATGGGAAGAATTTGAGCACTTAATAAATAGCAGAAGTGATCCAACTTTAAAGTATAAATTTCTTGCTACTCCTCGTGTTAAGAATCCAGGTCAATTTGATTAAGGAGGTCTCCCAAAATTGCAAAGCCAGTGGTCAACAAACTTGTAATTTACAACTATTAATCAGAGCAAATTTCTTGATCCCAGAAGCTGACCTAAGGCTGGAACTATTATCTGCAGCCTCCAATTCTAATATTTTCACTCATTCAAATATCTTCATTTTTATAATTTTACTGATTTTTTAAAGATAACTTATAAATTTGAAGTAAAGCAAATGTGTATTAATAAATTATCATTTAATTGGCTTTCTATATTTGAGTTTCCATTTAGATTTCATTTGAAAATAAATGCTTTGCTACCCCAAAAAAAGTTGAGGACCACTGGCTTCACCCACCACCTCCGCATCCCTTTTCTCTTGGCACCCCCCCAAAAGTTCTTGCTTTTCCAGCATGTTCTCTGCTGCCCTGTCTCCTTTCAAACTCGATGCCACCACTCTAACCTGAAAAAAAAGACTCACACTAAGATGCTCATATCTAAAAATGATTTAAGAAGTTACCCTGCCTGTTAGGAGGCATGGGGGGGGGTTGCATTTTACCCACTTTACCCTAAACTCCTCAAGTCTTAGTGAACCAATATAAAGGAGTGAATCAACCACAGTGAATTTTAGGCACTTAGACATACAGAGAGCCTATCAGAGACAACCTTAAGTCAATCTCATACACTTTCATTACGTTTATCAAACTATCGTCTGATGACCACTAGCAGAGAACCACTTATGAGGTGCTTGTTAAAAAGGCAGATTCCTTGGGACCTAATCTGAACTCTTTGGAGGTTAGGACCTGAAGGTGCCTTTACAGCAAGCTCATCAAATCATTCTAAACTTCAAAGTTCAAGAGTCACCGCCATCAATCTTTGCACACTGGTGTAGAAGGCAAGGGCTAGGTGGGGATGCTACCTGCCCTACCTTTCCCTCAGTTGAAAGACACAGACTGAGAGGCATCCAGGGAGGCATCTGAGGGAAGAGAAGTACACAAGCAAGAAAACAAGTGTGGAGAAAGAGATAATATACAACCTACTGAGCAATTACGAATAGGAAAAGAAAACAATTCCAACTTCTTTTTCTCCAGCTCCAAACTCAGCAGCCAAAGTAGGTTGGGGGCAGTTTGACCAATGGAGGAAGCCCAGCTCCTGGCACATTGTGGAGGAAATGGTAGCATGGAAGGAGAGAGCTGTGCAGGCAGCAAAGGCAGGCAAGGCGAGAGGCCACAGGCACAGCATGGAGGCACCGAACCCTGCTCCCTCTGCCTGTGTGGAAAGGGTTTCTGGGATGCGCTTCCTTTTCAACCCTTCTCCCAGGCAGGCCCAGAACTCCTGAAATCCCCTGCTGGAAGCACTGGCACAGAACAAGCCCACTCCCTGCCCTGGCACCTCCTCTGGCCATTGTTTGTACCTCTGCCCTTCCTTCATAAAAATCCACCATGCACTCCCAAAGAGTAACCAGGACATTTCGTTTTTATTCCACATGCATCTCATTTGTCTTCAGTAGGTTCTTCCATAATCTCATCATTATTGCTATGGCCCTCAGAGGACAGCTGACTTGCATTAATCAGCCGAGCCCCTCATCGCTCACCAGATTCTTTACACTTTTACCATGCCCTGGGGCATGCTAACTTACTTGAAAAATTAATAAACCTCCCCCCTCTTATCTTACCTTATTAATGTCTGTCTTTGTAACCCATTATCCCCGCATATCATCAGAGATCACTGGAGGGTGCAGTGGTCACCAGCTCGCCCCCGCCTCACTCTATCTTAAAACTGGAACACATTCCCCCCTACCCCCCGAATGGCCAGAAAGAAAATGGCCTTCATGGGCCAGCAGGGTGTTTGTTTACCAGCTCGATGGCACAGTGGACGGAAGGCAGGAGAATTCTTGGGCTTCAGCTCAAAGCCATTAAGGCCCATTAAGTTGTTCCCTCCTCCCCCACCCCCTCTCCCCCTCTTTTGTGCACCCTAGTAAATCTGACTCATTAGCTTTAGATGTTTTGAAATACTGGTACATTAATCACTTGTGTTTGCACACTGTTTATGTGGGTTGTTGGTCATGGTCTGTAGTTATACTGGCTGTCTCCCTTGCTTACTTAAAGGTACAATCCAATTGAAAATAAAGATTTTTGCAGGTTTGCTCATTACACACAGTGTCGGCAGCTGGTGAGTGTCTTTTGCAATTCATCAGAGGCCTCCCAGACCACCTGCTCTCGGCATCCTGCAAACAGCTGGCTCTGGGTAAGTACCATAAGCTATTACCTTATACAACAAATAAATAAATAAATGGATGGATGGGTAGACAAATAAATAAATACACTGACCTGTCAACCTTGGAGCATTGCTTCTTGAAGGGAAAAGTCTGTTTTGAATAGGGAAAAATACCTCTAGCCCAAACCTTTGTGGGGCCATTTAAGTGAAAAAAGAGGGGAGGGAAATGAAACTTCCAAAATTCTGAGTGGTAATATTTTGTCATATGAGTACCAAGGCAGTCAAGAAAAGGACTCTGCAAAAGGCTGGCTGTGTAGTTTGGTACAAAGAGTAAGAAGAGGAGGGTATTGAATTGAATGGCCTTTTGAGTCTTGTTTTCTTTTCTTTTCCTTTTTCTTGAAAAAGCCAGAGGGAGAGGTTGAGCTAAGGCCACCAAATGTCCCAGGATTAAGAACAAATTCCTGTTTCCAAGATTGTCACCATTTTAGATTTTTGTCACACTTACCCCAGTTTTTGACCTTGGGAATGACCTCTGGGTGGCCATGCCCTGCTCCAGTCCCCACCCCTTGCCCTTACCCTGCAGCCTGAGGAAAGTCTAGGGACCATGGGAGCAGAAGCCAAACGCTGGCCACACGGCTAGATACCTTCAAGGAAAGAGGACAGGACTGAAGAGTAGACAAGTTCTCTACTGCACTGCAGCAGAGCTTAGCAGCACAAACTAGAAAATGTTTGGGGTGTAAGGTTAAGGGAATTCAGCAGAGTGTCATTCTGAGAGATTTCTAACTTTTATCAGACAGCCAGAGGGCTCCTTGAGGTCAACTTGAACATTATTAATAATCTGGGGCTGGGTCTTGCAAACATCACCCAGTACAGCTATGACACCCCAAGATCATTTACTCCAGTATCCACAGATCAGTCAAAATCAACCTGTGTCTTTTGATTTGTCCTTGCAAAACTGGAAGGCCATTCTGCTGTAGACAGGCATCTATCTGACTCACTGTTTATGAGCTTTGCTAATCAAATGCCTAAACAGAGCTGTTAGAAATCATTATTTTCATCTTATAGCTGGTTAAATTCTAATCATTTTTGCAGCTTTATTTTTTGTTACATTTTTAACAAGAGTGTTTATGGGTTGAATTGACATGGAGAAATATTTTTCATTTTACCAAATTAAAAAGTTGAAAATGAAGATACATCTATATTCCTACATTTCACTTACTTTAATCCCTTAAGAACTACCAAGAGCCCAGTTGCTCTGTGTAGAAAACCAGGAGCATCAGCTTGTCAGAAATACAGACTCCCTGAAACAGAATGTGCATTTTAATCTTTAAGATCCCCCAAGGGACTTGTTGAAACATTAAAGGTTAGTGAACACCACTCTCACATGCTCTCGATTGTTTTAGGTCAAAAGTATCTATAGAGTTTGCCATAAGCCGTATCAATACTAAGGTGATCACGCAAATTTGAATAAGAAAATGCAAACCAAGCATATTTCTCACCTACTATGGGAGCTAAAATGCTCAGTTCTTTGGAGAAGCAGCACAATGTGGTAGAAAAGAAAGAGAGGACTTGGAGTTATAAAAATCTGAGTTTACTTTCTGACTCTTCCACTTAGTAGAATCTTGACACTAGGCAGTCACCCCTCGGAGGCTTCATTTCCTCAGATGAGAATGGTGATAACAGCAACTCTACTGCCAAACTGCAGGATGGTTTCAGAAATACTGGAAACCCTTTATGTGCAGTCACATGATAACCTCCAAAAAGTGTTATACATGTACAATTAAACTGTAGTCATCATAGTAGTAAGTAATAGGGATGTTAGAGACAGAACAGCTGGATCAACAAAGGGGATGAGAATGAGGACCCCACCCCAGAAATGGAGGGAGAAGAGACAGGCCCTGGCATCCTTCAGTGGTGCAATTAACACTTCACTAGTGGTAGTGGATGCTATCAAAACATAATCTACAAAGAACAAAGAACTTTATTGGGAGTCTTAAGAATTGCAATTCAGGAGACATAGATTCAGATAAGACCAAAAGAGTGCTCCAGGGAAGAAAGAGTCAGGGGCTTATAAAGGCAAGCATTACAGGGTTATTCAAAAATCATGACTGACTCTGACACAAGAAAGGAAATATATTTGTCCTTAAGAGATAGGCTGTCACAAGTTATTTTAGGGTAAGGGTTCTATAAGTATCTTGAGTTTCTGGAACATTGGGCAGATGTTAAGACAAGAAGTGGTCAAAGTTCAGATTCCCTACCCCCCTGAGATGTGGATAAGTCACACTTCCATGATGGCCTCCCAGCTCCACTGTAGACAGCTCTCTTAATAATACCAACTCCGTTTTGATTTTCCTTTCACAATGCACTGGCCAGTGCAATATCTCTGGCCCTTGAGAAATATGAGAGATATGTTAAACAAAGGGAATTAAGTAGCTGTTGCTGAGGGTCTTTGATTTATTGAAGAAAGATTATGACAAGCTCAGGATGATCATTCAACAATTCAAGCAAACCTGTGGGAACCCAAGGGCCTTCTAGGGCAATATTTAAGAAAACGCTGATCTCTTATAGCCAGTGGACAGGAAATAAGAATGGCCAGGCTCAGAACTTAAAGAACTTAATAACAAGAGTAGCAGAGCTTTAGAGAAAGTTAAATTCTCCTTATGGAAAGTTTCCCCTGCTGAGATCAGGGCCCTACCAAGGAAAACACCAGAACTTGACACTTGGAATGGGCATCTTCGAGTAATGCAGCTGAGAATTTTTAGCTCCCAGGTTCCCCGAGTCCTCTGTGCATACTAAAGAGGCCCACCGCGCTTTGTTAGTGATGTTAGCGATAATGCACCCCAAGTTACTTGAAGATCATTCAGAGGCCTCAAATGAAGCAGGTGTCTATATTAGTGTGTCAGGGCTCCCCAAGGCCACCCTTATGTTTGATAATTCACTACGAGAACTCACAGGTCTCAGCATATTGCCAGACTCACAGTTAAGGTTTATTACAGCACAAGGATACAAAGCAAAACCAGCAAAGGGAAAAGGCACATGAAGTGAAGTCCAGAGGGAACCAAGTACAAGGTCTTGTTCCCTGAGCAGAATGCACCTAATTCTTTGATCAACAAGTATGACAACGCATGTGGAATGTTACCTATCTGGGAAGCTCATCAGAGCCCCAGTGCCCAGAGTTTTTACTGGTGGCTGATCATGTAGGCAGCCTCTGCCTGACACAGGCCAACATTCCAGATTCCCAGAGTAAAGGCAAGTGTTCAGTATAAACCATATTTTCTGTACAGTGGAGGTACAGTGAGTTACCCTTCTCAGTTCTGGGAATAATGGGAACCCTCCCAAATCCAAGTTCCCAGATGCCAGTCAAGGGCCAACCTTTAAGCTGGTCTTACAAAGAATGGAAGTCATGCTTTGTGACCCTGGAGTTAGACCTTGTAACCATTTCTTCCATTTCACATGATGCAACAGTTTTGTCAATAGAGGGCACTGGAGTGCCACTGCAGAACCGTAGCCACAGGAAGGGGCTTCTCTTACTGGTTCCATTGAGCCATTTTTCTTTGGCTTGACTGCCAAAAGATCAGCATGCAGGCCTGTTGGTACCTCACCAGCCATTATGGACCAACTCCAGCCTCCTATCTGCACCCTCCAGCAGTCTTCTCCCCCACCCAGCAGGGTGCTCCCTATAGACCAGCTCCAGCTGTGCCTTCTAGTAAGTGTCTTCACCACAAGCATACTGTGTGTTCCCATGGCAGCTATGCTCTTTCCAACGAGGTCCAGATCTCAGCCTTGCAGGAAGAAGACAGAGGAGATGTCTATTCTTGGTTCTTAGCCCCTTTCCTTTTTCATGTTCCCCCAGCCCTAGCAGTAGTAGCTGCTTTCCATATATGCTATTTCTGAATTCTTGGAGTCCTCTTTTAGTCCTTTTTGTAGGAAAAAGATATTTTGTTAAATATCTCTTACTAATGAATGATTCTTTAGATTAAATTTTCTCTGTTGAAATTACTTGTGTGGTTTCTGCCTCCTGACTGGACCCTGATTGATGCCATGCCTTAAAGGATAATGCTTGCCCCCACTGCCCCTCCTGAGAACCAGACAGATAACAAAGTTAAATCTCAGCACATCCTAACTTGCATGTGCTGAGTCAGCTAGTGGAGAAAATGAACTATCCTCCAAAGGAGCTGCAAGATCTCTGCCCAATGTATGCTTGCAGGAGTGGGGAAGGTTTATGTGGGAATGAATTCTGGGAGGTGGGGGGCTTGGAACTTAAGGTTGGATAAAGAAGAGTTTATTAGCATGGCATACTTTCCCATTGTATGCCAATCTAGGCAAATACCACACTGCTAGGATGGCTCTTAAGAGTTTGGAAAATGTGATGACCCATGTGAATGGCCAAATGAATTAGAAACACGAAAACTGATACGGCAAATGGTCTGGAAAAGGACCCCAAGGCTCAGAGAAATGAGTACGCTAGAGAGGATTTACTAGGTAAGTCTGGAAACCCCACTATACCAGGAGGGCCTAGAGGACACCCTTTTACCAAAGAGGGAAGAATGCGCTCATGAGAGGGTACCCACACTGTTGAGAAGCTTAGTGGTGGCTCTCCTCTGTGACCAAGGCTGAGAGGAAACATCACTACAGAACTGAGCTCACAGAAAGCAACAGGAACCTTGAAATAACAGAGGACTAGTGGCAGCACCTCACTATCTGAAGCAAGGTGAGCAAATTATCACAATGAAATCAAGGTCAGAGTAGCACCCAGGGACACTCGGAGAGCTATGGAGATGGTAAATAGAACATGATGTTCCTAGGGGCAAGACTGATGAGCAGCCAGCAAGGGTATTGCACAAATTATCCAACTAAAAGAAATCAAGAATGGATGATCAAGAGTCTGCAGGCAGCTGCCCAAATAAAATGTCATGATCGCTTGCCAGGCTTCTGGACCTGAGCCAGTTCTCGTTTCCAGAACAACTGAGAGAGAAGTCACGTCCCCACAAAAAAAAGACACTGGAAAACCACAGCAAGCATTTTCAGTAACAATTCTCCCAGTGCTTCCCCAGAGTGACCTACAGCCATTTACTTACTCAGGTCACCATCCAGTGGAAGAATGGGAACTTACAAGATTCTTGGACCCAGGGTCTGAGTTGACTTTGATTCCCAGGGACCCAAAGCACTACTGTGCCCTCCATTTTAGTTGAGGAATATGGAATCCAGTCATGGCCCAGGTCCAGTTCAATATGGGTCTGCTGGGTCCACAGACCCATCCAGTGATCATTTCCCTTACCCAAATATATAATTGGGATGGACATACATGGTAAGTGACAGAATTCTTACATCAGGTTCTTAATCTTTGGGATGAGAGCTACTTTAGTGGGGAAAGCCAAGTGGAAGCCTCTAAGATATCCCCACTGCTCCCCATCCAAGACAGTAAATATAAAACAATACCATATCCCAAGGGGAATGGAAAAAATTAGTGCCATCATCAAAATGGTAAAGAATGCAGGAATGGTGACTGCCACAATATTCCCACTTGATTTACCACTCTAACCCATACAAAAACTGTATCGATCATGGTGGAGGACAGTGGACTACCACCAGTGGTGTGCTGGTAAATGTTTAACAACTGGCTCTCCAGGAGTCTGAGGGGAGGTTTGCTTTGTAGACTTTGCCAATTTCCATGGAATAATGCTCCCACAACAGGCTTAACAAACCAGCTCACAAGGCTCCTGAAAATGTAACCACAGGCCAGTATAGGGCTGCTTTGGCACCCAGATTACCACAGACTTAACGAGGTAGAAGTCTCAATTGCAGCTGCTGTGGCAGATGTAGTATCTTTACCACAACCTTCAGCATAGCCACAGCAATTAAGCTGGCTAACTTTTCTTTCCATCTCCAGCAGAAAGAAGGATCAGAAGCAATTCATATTCACATGGGCTGGATGACAGTAAAGAGTTATTGTCTTCTCCCAGGGCCTTGTTAACCCTCTGTTAATTCCCCAGGGCCTCTTTCATAATATGGTCCAAAGGGACTTCAACATTCTGGAGACTTCCCAGAACATCACATTGGTCCACAATATCAATAACATCATGTTAATCAACTGGATTTGTAGAAAGTGGCAGGTGCTCTGGAGTATCCTGGTAAGAGACTGAGCTCCAAAAGCAGAAGATAAGCCCTCAGAAGATTCAGGAACACACTCTATCAGTGAAAAGTTTTTAGGCATCAAGCAGACTAGAGCATATTGGAAAATCTCTTCCAAAGTAAAAGATAAATTATTGCACCTTATACCTCTTTAAATTATTATTATGCATATGCAACCAACAGTGCCACATGGGCCAGATGATCAAGTATAGTGTCTGTGGCAGGAAAAAAACACCATGTGAAGCTTGTGACATAGTATCCCACTGGGAACCTCCTTGCCCAGGTTCCCCTCCCCCTGCTGGGAAAAGCTCACAGTCAATGACTAGCTGATGTAGAAATATAAAGCCTTAGCCTTTGATTCAGTCTGGGACAATTCTGAAGAGCTCCTCACCCAAATATCTCTCCAGATCTCACTCAGGATCATCTGTGCCCACTTCTTTGCAGATGTAGATCTCAGGAGTGCTCCCCAAGAAACCTTCTGTATGCAATGCTCCATCTCAGGGTCTGTTTCCAGGGAGAACACCCTAAGACCGCCTCCACCAGGACTCTAAATCCCACCCTTTCTTCATCTAGAGCAGCTCTGCTTTTTTCTCTTTTATTTCTTGTTTTCAGCGTTATTATTACTGCCCAGTGCTCCCTAGTAAGATTTCCTCTGAAGAAAAAAAAGGGGGGGCAAAAGTAGAGTCAATCAATGTCTCACTCTTGAAGAACACCTTGGTTTTGTTGCCTTGTAACCAAACCATTGCCTGCTGAAGGCTGATCAGGAGTTTGGACTTCACCACAAAGTCCAGATTGAAAATATGTTGTCTTTTCACAAGCCACTGGCAGAGCCTTCCGGCAGAATTTCAAAAGGTATTCTGAGGTCAGACTCATCCCAAAATGATCATAATCAATTCACTGTAATTGATTCACCAACTCAATTAATTAACCAACTTAGTATATTAAACTTAGTTAATGACATCAACCCTGAGTAGGAAGTAAGGATTAGTGGCAGCATATATGACATATATTTGCAGAACTCTTCTAGAAATTGTATAAGGTAAGTACTGGGAATGAACATGTGCAGAGGAAAACACCAGGTAAAACCCAGAACTACTACAGAACTGGACGTTCCAGAAGGGTGGGCTGCGTTACTAAAGCAGAACCCCTGAGTTAGAAGCAAGGCAGAACAGTTCCTCCAGTAAAAGAGGTGGCACTGCAACTGTTACTGATGTAGCCATCAGATTGGAGGCACCTGGCCTGGAGGGCATGGAACAGCTTGCCCTAGAATCCAGATCCAATGGGATACCAAACACAGAATTCCTTCCAAGACTGTGGTGACCTAAGACTTCCCAGGAGCAGAAAGACTCACAGGATTGGCCACGGAATCATGAAGAAATCATGAAAAATCAGTGCTACTTGTGACCCAAAGGAATTAACTAAAAAACTGAAAGATTTCAGGATTACTTGAGAATCCAAAAAGAAGACTATTACAAACTAAATAAATGTATCAAAGTCAGTAGTATTCCCAAGGAAGTCATAAAATACAACAGATTAAAGCAGATGTCACACTGAACATGTGTACTTCTGTGTATACTCATGTGTGTATATGTGTATTGTAGCTATTTAGTTTTGGAAGAAACTTACTAAAAATTTTTTTAATTAAAAATAATGTAAATATATATTTATATATATTATGTGTGTATAAGAGAGAGAGAGAGAGAGGAAGAACCTCTGTGGAAGGGGAAAAACAACCTGAGCCATCCTGACCTGCTGCCCTTAGGCCTTCACTTGCTCCTGCTCTGGTCTTGACCAGAGTGGCTGACAACTCTAGGCTGCATTTTCTAGGCCCCTGTGACAGCTTGTTCTTGTAGGACTTGGCCAATGGAAGGCACCGCTGAGAGATTAAACGGCAGAAGAAGAAAGAAATTGGGGTACTTTGCCCCCTCCTTCTGTGCCTCAGGAGACAGCCCAGTCGCAACTGTTTTCTCTGTGGCTCTGGCTCCCACTAGACAATGACTTCTAGTGTTTAGCTTCCCCAGGTGACTAACCACTGGCTCCAGTAACCCTGCCTCCCCACTCTACCCTCCAGCCTCCTGTTGTTGCTAATCTCTGGGTTGCCTCACTGTCTCATTTGCCTTCTCAGCATTTTACCAGCCAGGTAACCAATCCCCGGCATTCAATTCGCTCTGTTTAAAGTGCTCATGTTTTTTGTGTCCTGCTTAGACACTGACTGTTCTGAAAACTGAAAAAATTTCTTGAAGTATAAAATGAAGATTTAATTATTAGAAAGGCCAATATTGTGTACTGCATATACACACAATATATGTCTGTATACATCACACACACACCCCAAATTTACATCTATATTTATTTCTTTATATATGTCCATATATTAAAAACCATGAGTTTAAGCTGGTTCTTCCAATTCCAATCCAACATTACAGGGTTTATTCTAGTTAGAGTTGACAAATAAAATACAGGATGTCCAGTTAAGTCTGAATTTCAGATGACCAAAAAAAATTAGTATAAATATGTCCTAAATGGTATCCTGAATTTTTATTTGCTAAATCTGGAAACCCTAATTCTAGCTGTCCCTATTTCCATGTATGTTCTCTTTTTTCCAATAGTGAGATACTTGATTCCCATTACTTTCACCATATTTCTCAATCTGTGATTTATTGCCAAACTCTTAACCCTACGCAGCTCCTGTCCCTACCTTGCACACAAGCCCTGATGCCCACTTGGGATGTCTACTTCATTCCAGCCTACTAATGGTTTTTTGGTGATGGTGGATGGAAGGGGAAGGAAGGGAGAAAACAGATTTAAAGAATGGATGGGGAAAGGGAAAGGAAATGCAGTTAACACACAACCCAAAACCTGGCATACCAAAGTGAACATGAATTTCTTGTTCACAGGTCTCTGGGTCGGCTGCAGCTCTGCTGGGCTCAGCTGGGCTCTGTTGTACTTTCTGTACTCTCATTCTGCATCCCAAGATAAAGAGGTAGCCACAGTCTGGGGCTTCATATACAAGGGGGTAGAAGCTCGAGAGATAAATCTCACTCAAGAGGCTCCTTAAAGTCTCTGCTCAAAACTGGCCGCTATCCCTTCCATTTACACTGCATTGGTCAAAGCAAGCCCACAGCAGAGCCCAAAGTTAAGGGGACAGGAAGAAGAGTATACTCTTCCCACTAGGAAGTATGGCCAAGTAGGGGGCTGGAGGAATAACTGAGAGCAGGTAATACCATCTACCACCAATGCCAATTAAGTAAGAACAAACACAACCAATATAACAACCATACATAAAAGATAAAGCCATCAATGGAAAAAATTCTCATACTGAATCAAAACACTGTACCTAAGAGACAGATCTAAAATAAAATAACTCAGCATGGTTGAAAAGAAGAGTAATTTTTTTAAAAAAGCAAAGTAGCATGTTATTATTATCTGAAAATTTGAGCCCAAAACCTTGTGCAGAACTCTCCAGCAAAATAATATGACAGCTATAGTTAATATAACTTTTTTGTGTTGGTATATTTGAAAGTTGCTAAGAGAGTAGATCCTAAAAGTACTCATCACAAGGAAAAAAAGACTTTGTAACTATATGAGGTGACGGATGTTAACTAAACTTATTATGGTAATCATTTTGCAATACTATGTATGTCATTATGCTGTACACCTTAAATTTATTCAGTGTTGCATGCCAATTACATCTCAATAAAACTGGGTGGTGGCGGGAGAACTCTCTAGTAACTTAAGCAATTACTCAATCTTAAAGGTCAACGAACCAAGTTTCAAACCTCAACCTTGTTTTGAAAAAGCACAAACACACACTTAACAGTGATAGAAATTACACATATGAGAGAGGAGAGACAAAGGTCCATACTACACAGAGACTGTCTCCTCTTGTCAACATTTACAAAATAGGATATTTATAAAAATTGAACCGTATTACATCCCAGAGAAAGCCTTAATAAATTCCAACTAGTTCAGACCATACTTACTGAACACAGCAGCAGAAGATCAGATATAAATAGATTAATATCACAGAAACAACAAATGAAGCCCACTCCAGAGGAATTAGACCATTCTGAATTTTACTGGTTAAAAGAAAAAAATCAAAACTGCAATTATAGACTGTTTGGGGGAATAACAATAGGAACATTACATACAACTGCTTGAGCTGGTATTTCTTATTAAAGGGAAAATGATGTTGGAACAATTAGTTAGCCTACTGGGGTGGGGGGGAGTAAATTTGGATCCTTACTGCATAATTCCTTATGCCAGATGAATTCCAGATGGATTAAAAATTAAAATATAAAAAGGGAATCCATATTTAACCGTAGATTTTTTCTTTTATAGTTTAGTGGCCAAGCCTTTTGTACATTAAGCCAAAGGCAGAAAGTAAAAAGATAATATTGGTATATTAGACTCTATTAAAATTTAAAGTTCCAGAAAGAGCTAAAAAAATGGCTAACAGAAATTAAACTCTGAGGGAGATATTGCTAAAATTGTAATACAAAAATGTTTAATAGCCCTAATATGCTAAAATAATCATACAAATCCATATGAAGAATTGAAACCCAGCCAGAAAAAAAGGCAAATTGCATACACAAACACTTCAGAAATAAACAATTCAAACTGCAAGTAAGCATACATAGAGATGTTCGGTCGTGCTAGAACTATGTTTGTGTACATAAGCATGTGTATCTGAGCAGAGAGAAATGTCTGAAAAGATAGATAACAACATGTGAACAATGATTATCTCTGGGGAGTGGGATTTCTTCTTTCCCTTTTAGAATAGCTTTGATTTTTTAAAAATCAGCATATATTAATTGTATATGTTTTATGATTAAACTGCTCAGCATACTAAATACACACAAATAAAAACTGATGACTCCTCTTTTGCTTTTTATAAAAAATTTTTAAATTGGTTTTTAATTATGTGGTAGAAGAGTGCTACTGACAAGGTGCTATACACTGAGTGTCCATGTCCCCCCAAAATTAATACATTGAAACCTAATCCCCCTTATGATGGTATTTGGGGGTAAGGCCTTTGGGAAGTGATTAGGTCATGAGGGAGGAACCCCATGATAGGATTAGTGTCCTCATAAAAGAGACCCCAGAGGGCTCCCTTGCCCCGTCTGCCATGTGAGGACACAGCGAGAAATGGACATCTATGGAACATGGACACCAAATCTACTGGCACCTTGATCTTGGACTTCCCAGTCCCACCTAGTCTATGGTATTTTTGTTATAGCAACCTGAAGGAAAATAAGATGAAATGTCCACTTTATATTAGAAGATAAGAAAATAGGCTACAAAACTATGATTTAATTTTTGTTTTGTAAAGGAGATACATTAAATAACAGCAGTTTTCTCCAATAACAGATTTGTGGGTCATTTATGGTTTTTGTGTTTTCCAGTTGTCTACAATTAATATTTAGAAAAAAATCATTTTTTTTATTTTATTTTAATAATAAGAGTTTATCTGCTATAGCTAGAGTTTCCAGACTATGAGGCTCCCATCATTGTTTCAAAGTTTGGGTTTTCCTTGTCAGGAATAAAGCAGGGACCCATCAGAGATGTGGAGTATTGAGGGATCCACAGCACAAGCTCTTAGGTGGAAACTGATGCCTAGACTAGAATTGGGAGCAGAGCTGTTCATCCAGCATCTAAGCCTTGAGCAGTGATTCATGCTCAGTAAATGCTTATGGGACCCCTACCAGTACCAGGCATGGGGGCAGATAAAGCTGAACTAGACAGAACCACTCTCTCCATGGAGCCCACAGTTTAACAGAGAAGACACAGTGAATACAGAGTGTCATGTGTGCAGGGACATAGAGTAGGTGCAGGAGGGAGAGGGACTGAGGGAGGGTGACCAACCATGCTGGTGCGCCTGGGACTAAAAGGCTTTCTGGGAGGTAGGACTGTTGGTGCTAAAAAAATTTTTTTTAAATTTTTTTAAAATGGAAAAGCATGGCCATACCAGGGTAAGCTGGTTACCCTAGAGAGAGGTCAGGAACAGCTTCAAAGTAAAGCTTCAACCTAAGTAGGGTTCTGGAAAATAATTAAGCATGTTTTAGGAAGGACAAGCCTGGCCCCCTGATGTCCTCCCTGTCCAGGATTGGGCTGGAGAGCAGAACTGGTTGCACAAGAGGTCACTTTCTGCTTTTCAGATTACCAAATCCCTTCCAAAGCTGAGGAGAAAAGAGATTACAGCCTGACAGAGGCCACAATCATGCGATCCCCTTCCCACAGGGTGAAGATGAACCAAGCCTTGTCCATGACAGATGGGACGGTGGCCCTGTGGAGGCTGCCTCACTGCACATCTCCAGGGAGTGGGCGCCACTCACACAGAGTGCAGGTGTTCCTGTCAGCAGCAAGGCAGGATGCTGGTCAGGTCCTGAAGGACCAGGAGGGCTGCTTGCCTGGTCAGCCTGGAGGAGTTTTCCTGAAGAGCCCCATATGACACTACAACACGAGTCCCAGGAACCCATCCATCTTTGCCTGAAGTGGAGCCCTCCATTTGCAGAAGGAATCGAGACAAAGCAAGTTCCTCCTCTACATGACTCTGGAGAAGAGAAGAACAGAATGATATAGCACCAGGAGTGCTGCAAGGCTTAGCGGAAACCAGGGAGAGCAGTGAGCATCGCAATGGGTCACTGGGTCAGTACATCATCTGAGTGAACGCTGAGTTACAGAAATGGGGCTTCACAGGGAATCCACGAGAATCACAAGGTAACCAGCTCTGCAAAAAGTGGGGAGAGGCCCAACCAGCCACAGATCACAGGGGCTCCAGCTGAGTACATTGGACTCCACCAAATCCTCCCGTTCACTTGGAACCACTACTGGCCCACCTTTCATATTGGCTTCATCACTGACATCTTGAAGAGATCCCTGGCCTCTGACAGTTACACTTGGACCTCGGGGCTCTTGAAAGAGTAAACTGAGTCCCTAGCTTTTCTATTTATGAAGGACAAGCTAATTCAGTGATGACAAAACCTCTCTGCCAAGTCATTTTTCTCCCCAGCATGCCTCCCATACCCACCATTTATCAAAATTATGCTGAGCTTGGGAAAAGGAGACACTGGCATTTCCATACCTATCTCTGGGACTCATCAACCTCCCCTTGCCTCTGAGTGGGAAGTGTCGACCCCTGAGGAGACAGGAAAGCAGCAAGTCAGAGTCACCAGCCCAACCACTCCTCACTGGCTCCTCTGAGCAGGCATATCCACCTCCAGGGAGGAGGAAGAACCTTGCCGGGCCCCTTACTCCTTCACTGTCCTCTTCCTTGGCTGGTATATACTTCAAAAGCTATGGTATATTCTCCCTCAATCAAGCCAAGATTGGCTTAAACATTGCTGAAGAAAACAGAGGTCAAAAGCAGTTTGTACTGAAGCATACTTAGGGGTTTTTCTAAAACACACAGGCAGCTCCTGCATGGCCTCTGTCAGCCTCCTAAATATTTTAAAATAAAGTATATAGTCACCCCCTTCGTATCTGTTTCCAGGACCCCACAGACACCAAAATCCATAGATGCTCAGGTCCCTTATATAAAATGGTGTAGTATTTGCATATAACTACACACATCCTCTTCTGTACTTTAAATCATCTCTAGATTACTTACAATACCTAATACAATGTAAGTGCCATGAAAATAGTAGCCAGTACACAGTAAATACAAGTTTTGCTCTTTGGAACTTTCTGAAATTTTTTTCTGAATATTTTCCATTGGCGGTTGGTTGAGTTTGTGATACAGACCCACAGATATTGAGGACTAGCTGTATAGTGTAGCTGTAAGAGTGGCACAGCTGCACTATAGCTTGGAAGCAGAAGACAGAGTTTAAAAAGCCAAGTAGAAGGTTGCACTAGTCCTTGTTAAAGAAGGCAGGGACCCAGAGCAGGATTCAGAACTACTGGGGACAGACTTGAGAAGTAACAAAGTCAAAAACCTTGTGTTACTGGTAAAATTGTTACAAGGGGCTAAGGAGGCAGGGAAGTTGAAAATGAACTAAGTTTATGAGCCTAGTATGGAACTCGGGCCTTCAGACTATAATCTACTTCAGCTCAAATTTCTTGGCAATTCTTCATCTCCGTTTTAGTGGTTCTGCTTCATCATACTCCGGGCAAATTAACTGCCTTCCACACTTCAACACTTTCTGTGCCCATCAGCTCTGGTTCCAGAAGCAAAGGCAGCTGGAGGAGGAAAATAGAGCCAGAAATAATAGAAACCCAATGAAAAAGAAGGCTGGAATGCATTCTTTAGTGCTAAAAGAAAATAGAAAGGAGAACAGAAGATAACCTCACAAAACGTGAGCTACAGATCACTTGTATCCCATGATCTTAGGCCCAGAATCCTCCCAGTCCTCAGGATTGAGCTTACTCCAACTCTGTCTCCACCTCGGAAACAGAAAAGTATGTAACAGGAAAGCACAGCTGTCATTCTAAATAACCCCGAAATATATTGATGCCCAAATAGGTGATGTCTGAATCACCTTCTACACATGCCTGAGCAACATTTTTATTTCACGTCAATGTGTCTTATTTCACAAACATATTCTGATAGTGCATAAGCCCTATATTATCACAGAAGGTAAGACATGTCAACTCAAGTTGAGCCTCATACTTAGTCTAACCCCAACTGGATGATGGAGAAGCACCTCTCCAGGTACACTGTCTTTGTACCAACATCCCATCATTATTTTCCCAACACTTTGTCAGCTAACAGATGGCTGGCATTCATCCAGTCATCCTCCTAGTAACCCAAACTGAAAAGTTTGTGGTCATCTTTGACCTCTCACTCTTCTTCATGCAAGTTTTATTAGTTCTGTTTCCACAATGTTACTGACAATGGTTCTCTCCTTTCTGTTTTCACAAAACGCATCCCATAAGCTTAGTTCCCACCCCTTATTTACTTCAATTACACTCTTCGCCCCAAATATACCTCCATAGTTTCCTATTTGCCTTATGAACATAGGCAAACATTATGTACCATTTAGCTTTTTCAACATTTTAGAACTCACAAGTAGAAAATTATTATTATCTTTACCAACATCAAAAGCAAAGCACTTCTCGGGTGCTATATATTCTCCAGGGGCTTTATTAAATCTCTTTTGCCAAAAGCAATTTTTCTCTCTTTGACCTCTCATGGAAGGTTTCAAAATAATCTGCATTATAGTAGAGTTCATTGAGAGTTCACTGCATTCCTATCTTCACTCCCCTATTTGACCATAGGCCCCCTGAGGGCAAAAGCAGGGCCTTACGAACCATCACACCCCTCATGTCTCCTAGCATAGTGCCCTGCTCAGTCAATGTTTGCTGAGTGATGGGATAAATAAATAGTCTTAGTTAGAACTCACACCCCCTTAGCAAACTGGAAATGAATGGAGAATGTGGAGTATCAATGGGAGGCATTGCTCCAGCTGCTCCAGCATGTTAATTACACAATACTTTTATTGAGCAATTCGGTGGTAATTCTTGCAGCTATTCCTCCTTAATAAGATCCATTGTGCACCATAAAATAGTAACTGGGACGCAGTTTGTATTCCACATACATCACGTTTCTCTTTAGCAGGTTCTTCCATATCCATAATCTCATCATTATTACTATTACCCTCAGAAGACAGTTGACTTGCATTAATCAGGCCTGCTGCCATTCCCTTGCCAGATTTTCTGCAGTTTTATTGTGCTTTTGGACATTTTAATTAACTTGAAAAATTAATTTTGAAATCTTACCTTATTAATGCTCTGCCCCCTTGGAAATCCCTTCTTCTTGTTTATTATCACTGACCATTTGAAGATGAGGTCATTAGTGATTAAAGCTCCGGAGAACATCCACGCTATCTTGCCGCAGACTATACTATTTTCAAATGGGATGAGACAAATAATCCAAAAATTGAAAGGGGGGAGCTGGTTTTCTGTTGCTTTGGGAGCTAAAACACTTATAATTTCAATTATGCCATAACATTTACTCCTCAACTATCTGCTCTCTCCAGAAGCCCAACAATGTTAGTTATATTAATGCCATATACAGTGGTGAGTTTTGTTTTACCCACATGACAAGCTGAAATGAGTAAGGCCCCAGATTTGATAACTTAAGAGCATTGACATATAGCCAAACAAGTAAGACATGTCAGGTCGAACTAGCTTCTTGATCCTCAATGCTCTTTCTGGACCCTGGGAAATATAAAGGGACAGTCGTTGAACATGAATTCTTCATTTTCTAAACAAAAAATGGCAACATCTTGCAGGCTAACTCCAAAAGGTTGGTAATGGCTTCATGGTCACTACAATGAGCATGTGAAGCTACATCAGGCTCATCCACAGAGTGTCCTCACCTGTAAAAGCACCCTGCCATGCGTGAGTGACAGCAGCTTATCTGTCAACCTTCCCCATTATAAACACTCAGTTACTCTTTCAGTATAATTTAAATTGATTATGAGGATCTGCTTTAAATTTCATAGAAAGGGAAGACTCATATAATCCCTATGCCTGTTGATACAGAAAATATATGACAAAAAGCTCATATGACTTCAATAACTACTTTCCATGAATCTTCCTATTACTGTTATTAACTGACTCTACATTCATTTAAAATGCATGGTCCATGTGCACACAGAATTTATGCCTTACTCAATGTATGGACAGTGCTTGGTGTGCATGTGTATTTGTGCCCTCTTTGTATTAGCTCTGTACCAGCCTACACCAGTCCTACTTCTCTGGTCAGAGCTCAGACACTCACAGAGTGAGGACACTTCATTTTAGTCAGACCTCACAAGAAATGAATATTCAAACCAAAATACTTACATGGAGTTTAATTTTGAATATTTTCAAGAGACAGCTTATTTTGCTATGATTGCATTTGAAATGCCTGCAGTTTTATATACGAATAGAAAGAACTGCTCTGCCCTGCTGCCTCCAGTCTGAGCTACATTCACCAGCTACCTAAGGAATCTGTTGACTGTAAGGAACAGGAACCCAACAAAGCTAGTTTATTACAAGGATATTTTTAAGGATGCAGAGTAAGACGATGGGACCCAAAGAGTCCAGTGGACCTCAAGTTGGTTCAATGTCATTTACTAAGTGGTGTTTGAAGTAACTCACCAACCACCTCAGAGCCTGTGTCTTCACATTAAATGGAGATAGTAAGAGTCCTCGGATCATAAGGCTCTCGAGACTATCAAATGCACGTGAAGGGATTAGCCTCATTCTAGGAACATAGTGATTATTTAATAACAGTTTACCAGTAATAGCAGCAAGAGAGGTACTGGGGAAAGCATAGCTGGGCCTCGTGGAAACTAAATGAGCTGAAATACTAATATTTAAGGGGTTACAGAGTTTCTTGCCGATCTGCTCAATTCTCTTTGCTGCAGACTGTCAGCACCCTGATCTTGGACTTCCCAGCCTATGAGAGATATTTTTCTGTTGTTGATAAGCCATGCATTCTAGGACATTTTATCATAGCCACAGCTGAACAGACTAAGCCATCCTAAATGTTTGCTTCAATTCCAAATTTAAATTTAGGCTTTTCTCTGCTTTCCTAAATAAATGTATACAATCCATCAACTGTCACTTGGTATTTCACTCATAATTTACTAAAAACAGATTTAGTCCTCTCAAAGATGCTCCCTCACCAAATGAATGCACCTTTCTAACTCGACCTAGTCTTAAGCATTCTTTGGGGATAAGCACTGTGCTCACTATATTTTTTCTAAGTATAAAAGGTTTTTAAGGAAGAAATGAAAGGGCAGAAATGTTTTATTAACTTTGAGAAGGAGAGAAAAGAACGACAAAATCTGGCTCAAAATATGGAAAACCAGCCACAGGTTCAATACTCAGCAATTACCCATCACCTTGATATACTGACTTCATCTTTGTCCCCTGACTCAATGAACTAAAAGGAAAGTGAGAATTTTAATAGAACCGAAAATTATCTCCGCCATGAGCACCCTATGCTTTTTCAGGGTCCTGACAGTTCCCAACTTCAGATGTTAAGTGTGCAAGACCTGGTATCATTTCAAGGGATAAGGAAAAAGGTGGAGCTCAGAAAATGAAAGAACCTTACCTGGGAATTTTCATGAAGACAGTCAAAGCAGAAAATACTTTTGAGTACATAATCAGCACTAGGATAGAGGGTCGAATGGCCCCCATAACTCAGAGCAGGCAGCAGGACTGAAGAAACTAAGGCCTGGATGTACACCCGTACCCTAGACTTTCACAGGTACTGGAGGAAGCGACCTGCTGCTGGGGCTGATGGCCAAGACCCAGTTTGGTCAATGATGAAGGGACTCAGGCTTGTTTCAGGCTCTGAGCTGGTCCCATCCACATGAGTCTGCTGGTGGAAGGTAAGAGTTCTGGAGTCAGGCACCAGCTCTTCCATGTCCTAATTGTATGACCTTGAGTCATGTTACTTAATCTCTATGAGGTAATGGTGCTTTCCCATGTGTAATATGGGGCTTTTTGGATAAATTTCTATAATGCATCTAAAATAACTAGTGTAGTGTGTGGCACATAATAAAAATTCCACAAATGTTGTCTTTTATTATATCACTATTGTTGTTGTTGCTATTACAACCAGGGAGTCCAGAGGTATCTCTAATGCCCAGATGGCAGTTGGTAGATACTGAATGAATGAATGAATGAACAAATGCAGAAATAAACAACAGGAGAATTGTCACAAGGCAGTACATAATTAACTACGGATTCAGTGAATTCTGGAGTAAATCATTTTCTTTCAGCCTCATCTGTCTTCAAAAAAAATGTGTTCATTCTCAAGTTCATCTCAATAATCCACTATGCAGATTTTTCTAATATACTCTGGAACAAAACTTTTTTTAGTGGCCAAAATATTACAAACATTAATGTCTAACAAATAAATGATTACTTAGAAATGGGAAGCAGCACTTATTAATCCTCAGTGCAGGGAGGGCTGTTTAAAATGCTGATATGATTTGTTGAGGGCTGAGAACTCAGCTTGTCACATTCACCCAGAGAGTGCAGCTCTTCGGTCATAAATTAGAAACTGGATGCACAGCTTTGAAGAGACTGTGTGTCCTTTCTAAATGTTTGTCGAGATCTACTGAAATAAAAGAGGAAATTGAACAGTTGCAGAGCTTGACAATTTCACAGCAGGTCAGGAGTAGGAGGAGCTACTGGAAAGAGAGGCTATTTGGAACCGTCTAGTAGGCTCAGAGTGAGTAATTAACATCAGCCTGCTAAGCAGAAGTGAAGGTCAAGCTGGTATGAGGATCAGACAGCTGACAAAAATGACCTGGGAGACCCAATAGACAAGAGAATGACAGATATTTCAATCTTGGCCCATCAAAGCAAAAATTTAGTTGGGCAGCAAGGAATTAATTGTTCTTATATATTTTTCTAAATATATTACCCCTGTGTTTTGCAGATTATATGAAGAAAATGAGAGGCATGTGCTGTTATCTAAGTGGAAGTATCTTAAGGTTCAAGGGGGCGCACTTGTGTTTTTTAGCCCAGAATCATTCCTTGGAACCCAGATCTGCTGCTTCGGCTCATCACTTGCGTCTTCCCATTGAGCCCAGAGTGGGGGTCAGCTTTTAGCTTTTGACTTAGACCAACTCAGAGTATATTTTCTTGTTACCCAGGTTACCATTTCTGTCAAGACTCATCTTCCAAAAACCAGGACAAAATGCACAGCATGTTACAAAAACAGCAAGTATCCCAGTAAGCATACAGTTCAGAATGCCCACAACGGGGCAATGGGTGGTGAAGCTGGAAGGGGAAGTTGGTCCCAGTGATCGAAGCCGAGAAGACAGATGCCACACTGGGGAGTTTAACCGTAAGGGGTGGCATGGGTGAGGTTTGGTCTTTGTAGTACTGGATGACCTCTGTACTAAATACTCCTTTCTAGAATTAACTTTATGAAATGACCGTTTGCATGCAAGACACTGTTTAAAGTCCTTTTTTTTAATGCAGTACCTAATCTCAGAAATAGTCAAATGTTGTTTTCGTCTTTTATTATTAGATATTTTATAATAATAGCATATTTCTCCACATGCTTGCCCCCTAAGAAGGTCATGTTTTTAATCTATATCATATTTGCTGACATAACTGATTCTTGATTTTATTGCCTCCCCGATTCTGAGAAGAAAATATCTTTTTCTATAAAATTCTACACTGCTCCCCTCTCACCCACACAGATTCTCCTCTCTCAGGAGTGCCCAATCATGGTTGCCCAGGTCCCTGCACTAAGACTCTCCATCCCAGTGATCATCACTGCCTGAGATATTGCAGAGTCTCATAGTACTTTCAGAAAAAGAATTTGATTCACTCAGTGTGAGTCAGGTGTCTACCCCTAGCTCAGTCAGGTTGAGGAAACTAGGCTATCTGTTCTCTACATGGCCACAAGGCCCCCTCTTCCAGGCAGAAATGAAGGGTACTTTTAAAGAACCGAGAGCATAGGCTGGACCTGAG
The DNA here is from genome assembly GCF_048773025.1 of Camelus bactrianus. Classification (NCBI taxonomy): domain Eukaryota; kingdom Metazoa; phylum Chordata; class Mammalia; order Artiodactyla; family Camelidae; genus Camelus; species Camelus bactrianus. The sequence continues at coordinate 10,040,590 of NC_133562.1, read as the reverse complement.
TGGCAAGCATGCCTACCCACATACGCCTTTTTCAAACATGAATGCTTTAAGGCAGCATTTACTTGTGGGGGCAGTTTTGTGGACACTAACTAATAAAGAAAAAGAAACCCATTAATGCAATTTGATTCTAACTACACTGTCATTGATTGCAGTTTAATTCCAAATGAGCTGTTATTCTTTAGTTAACCAAAGAGGAGAGACATAATAATTTTAAGGTTAAGTGATAAGATGGATTGTAATTTAGACGATTGTCTGATTAAACTCTCTAGGCTTGAATTAAAAGGATCAGGGGAAAAGAATGTATTTTGTAAGAAATTCAGTTTATCCTATATAATTAGATATTATTGGGGTTTCCATACCTCTTGAGCTCTAAGGGAGCTTCATCTGTTAGGGAGATGAAGACAAGTTATCTTTAGCACATAGACGTAGAAAGAGTGCTGACCCAGTAGAGGAACCCTCAATGGCTCTGGGATGAGGTAGATGTTGTAAATGATTCTATTATGTTTCCATTTAATATTAGTCAGGATTCCAGGTTATTGTGGTAGAAAATCATATCAAACAGCATAAACAAAAATATAATTTATGGGTTCATAGGATTTCAGAAAGTGTTGAATACCCAACTGGAAAGGCAGAGATAGGGGTGGAGATCAGGAATATGTGAAGGCAGGAACTAAAATGCCTGCAAGACTCTTGTCCCTCATCACAGTTTGTATCTGCATGATGTCTTTATTCTTTCTCACCACTTAGTTCTCCACATAATGGTAAACCTGGCCACCACCAGCTCTTGAATTTTGCATCTTGGAACCACCGCTCTGGAAGAGACTGCCTGGACCTCTCTCTTGGCCCAAGGAAAGATTCTCATTGGCCCAGTTTGGATCCCTGAACCAATCAATCGAGGCCAAGAGTGGTGGGTACATTTACTGTTACTCTTACTGCTTTGTGGTCCACAGAGCACTCATTGTGAGCTGAAACTTACTTATCTCTATTATCTGTTTTCCTGACTGGCACATAAGGTTTATTCTGACTTTGTTCACCACTGTACCCACAGCACCAAAACAATACTTTAGCACACAAGAGCTGCTCAATAAACCCTTCTGAATTAAAACATCATAAGCGCAGTCAAAAATCAAGTCATATGTGCAATTCATGAGCTACTTTTTAAAATGTTTTGGAAAAATTACTATGCTAAATGAAAAAAAAAAGTGGATATAAAACTATTTCCAATATAATCCTAATTTATAAATAAGCACATCTTTAAAATATTGTATCTCAAATGGGAAGGGCAAAGTCAACAGGAACTCATCAGACTGTAGAGCCTGCCCACAGACTTTCATTCCATGCAAAGAAAATGAGAAAGGAAACTGGGGGGAGAAGATGTGCCCTACTGTGTCCTTGGGTCCCTGGTAAGTTTGCCAGATAAAATACAAGATTCCCAGTTGCATTTTATTTTCAGATTAACAGCAAATAACTTTTGAGTATAAGTATGTTCCAAATATTACATACTTAATAATACCAAAAATTATTCATTATTTATCATAAATTCTAATTTAACTGGGCATTCAGTATTTGTATTTGCTAAATCTGGCCACCTTAGTGCCTGGGCATCCTGGTGCCCACCCAGAGGGCCACAGAAATGGCTTAGGGTGTCTCTAAATTTAAGCAAAATTTCAAGAAATGAGGAAGTGTCTTCATATTTTTATCTAATGTTTCTTGAAAGTTTACTTTCATTACTCTTTATAAAAGTTTTACGTTTCAAAATCAGCAGGTTTTTAATCCTGCAATTTTTCTCTCTAGAAGACCTCAGAGGTTATGGGGTTCTACTTCCTCTCTTTACAGATTGCACACTTGAGCCTCAGAGAGGAGAAAGGATGAGACCAGAATTACATAGTGTATTAGTCAAGACTCTCCACAAAAACAGAACTACTCGGATATGTATATAGAGAGAAAGAGACTGATTTTAAAGAACTGGCGCATGTGATTATGGAGGTTGGAAGGTTCAAAATCTGCTTGGTGGGCTGGCAGTCTGGAAAGCCAGAGAAGAGTCAATGCTACAGTTCCAGTCTGAAGGCTGCCTGCTGACAGAATTCCCTCTTGCTTGGAGAAGTTAGTCTTCTGTGCTATTCAGGCCTTTACCTGATTAGATGAGGCCCATCCACATTACAGTGGGAAACCTGCTTCACTCAAAGTCCACTGATTTAAATGCTAATCTCATCCAAAAACACCCTTATAGATACATCCAGAATAATGTCTGACCACATAACTGGGCACTGTGGCCCATCAAAGTTAATGCATAAAATTAACCATCACACACAAGTAGTCAGAAGTAGAAATGGAATTAAAACGTCAACTTTCTGATTTACAAAAAGCTCACTCCACTCCATCATGTGGCCCCAAAAAGACTGATACTTTTGAAAATACTAAAGTCTGGAGCCTTCAATTTTTTAATGCCAGAAGCAGAGGGTAGTGAAATGTTACACTTAACAAATATATTCATTTATACACTTTAAGTGATTTTCCCCTTGCAGTATGGCTACCTGGACACATTTCAAACCAAGAAACAAGATATAATTTAGAGAGAATGAATCCAAGACCTCCCACTCTATAAATTCCCTACAGCATCCTAACATCACCATCAAATAACACTAATGAAATGTTTGTGCAGCCCTTTGAGAACCATGGATATCAGACGCAGAATATTGTGAGATACACGACATTAACAGGTACACACGCCAAACGTAAGCTCACAAAAGTTCCTTAGACGGCCACTTCTCATCGTTAATCCTGAATGCCAGACGCAACTCCTCATTAGAGGAGGAACACATTAGTGTTCACATTCTCCGCTTATCTTATATTTCAGTTTTAGCACTTCGAATTTTGCCTCCTATGGTCTTTTTTTCCTTCATTAAAGGAGAAAGGGAATGTAAGCTTTGAACTTAATACCTCATTGGGAAGGCTATATTATGGGAGGGGACTTCCCACCTGTACTGCTCTAATTTACCAGAAGAATGTTTTATTAGCTAAAGAAGTAAAACTACAACTATTTAAGGTTCCCACCATACTTCTGCTACAATAACATCATTACCAGAGCAAACTATGGATTTCAGTTTCAGTATCACCTTTTTTCAGGACTTAGGTAGTTCAATCCACTTGAAAACCCTCAGTGCATTGGTAAGTATTTGGAGATGGCAGCTAATTAGAATCAAAACAGTTATAAGAATAAATAACTAATTGTACTCTATTCAGCTCACAAATGTTATCAAGCAGGAAGCAACTGCTGAGATAGACAGACCAGTAGCTGCATGATAAATTATAATACTGCAGTTGTACCTTTATCACAGCCAAAATAATGAGACCTCGGGTTAAAACATCAATCCATTCTGTCTTCAGGACAGAGATCTCGGTTAAGTGATGTCTTAAGGCAGCTCCGGACTGCCATAACAAAATACCACACACTGAATGGCTTAAACAACAGAAATGTATTTTCTTACGGTTCTGTAGGCTGGAAGTCCAAGATCAAGGTGCCAGCAGGGTTGATTTCTACTGAGACCTCTCTTCCTGGCTTGCAGGTGGCTGCTGAGAACTTCTTGTTGTTTCCTCGCATGGCCTTTCCTCTGTGAGATGAAGACAGGGAGGTGGGGTGGGGAGAGAGAGGGAGAAAGGTATTGATTAATCTGTGGTCTCTTCCTCTTCTTATAAGGACACTAGTCCTATTGGATTAGGGCCCCTCTCTTATGACTTGATTTAAACTTAATTACCTCCTTAAGAGTTCTGTTTCTAAACATAGTCACATTTGGGGTTAGAACTTCAACATAGGACTTTTGAGTGGACAAAATTCACTCCATAACAGGCAACATTAACCTATCTAAAATGTCTTTATTCTACTCTTTCAACTTTATGTGGAGTTTTTATTTTTTTTCTTTTCCCCCTCCTCTATTTTCTCCTCTTTTTCCTTCTCTTTCTTCTTGTTTTGTTTCCCTACTATATATAGATTCTTTCCCATTCCAAATAAGCTTCATGGTAAATTAGAAAACATTTTTCTTGTTTTTTTTAATGCATTGAATATTTGTATTTCTTTCCTTAATGCAAAGAAAATGATTCACAATTAACTCAGAAGAACCCAAAACATATTTTTCTAAATAGTCCCAAGAGCTCACGTTTGCTCAGACCAGATCCAACTCAACACGGCAATAAAAACACAAGTGGGAACATCAATCATAACTGACTGCAGGGGAGTTACTTCTTACATGTTTCTTTTAACTTGTGCAAAGTCAAGTATATACACTTGGAGCTGGGGGAGACATATTCTCTGTACAATGTGACCTCTAAGCACAAGCCACTCAGTATATCTGGTATTCAACCAAAGAAAAGCAATGTGTCTGACAGGGAGGGAACTGTGACCATAGGCAGATGTGTTGACAGACAGCATGAAGATACCCTAAGACACCTGTGCTACGTCTAGTGGGCAACTTAACATGTTTTGAAGGATACTTTTGACTCTGTGTGATTTTTGTCTTATCTTTCAAAAACTAACTCTAAAGTAAGAAATTTCAACCAACTAGCCCCAAAAGAGGAATAAAAATTGACCCAAGTAGAGGGAGGAGGGATGGTATTTCAGGCAGAGGGAATGGTATCAGCAAAGGCATGGAGGCTAGAATGTGGCCACAGGTGGTGAGGCAGGGCTTCTCAAAAGAGAGTGTTCTCGGGAATCACCCAGGAATTGTCCAATTGCAGCTTCTCATCAGCTGGGCTGGGTGGTTCCTGAGATTCTGGATGCTAACGAGCTCCCAGGTGGCACTGATGCTGCTGTTCTGGGAACCTCACGTTGATGACAAGGCACTTACAAAGAGGTAAAGGAGATAAACTGAAAAGGTGTTTGTCAAGAGGTAGCAAGAAAAAAAGGCAGGGTCATTTGTGAGTTCAGGTTAAAGAGGGCATTGAACACCAGAGCAAGTTGTTGGACTTGTGATAAGTTATTACTCTTGAAATGATCAGGCAGAGAGGCAATGCAAAGTATTAGCATGAAAGTGTTAGGAATATAGTCTGACAGAGTGATACAGGGACTGAGCTGGAAAGAACATTTTGAGTTAATACAGAAAGTTAGAAGGATTTGCATCTCAAGGAGAAAAATTCCACTAAAGAGGGCAAAAATTTAGAGAGTGAACAGTGAAAGCAATCCACTTAATGAGATTTCATTGTAACTTTGTATTCAAAGGCCCTAAAATAGGTGGTAATCTACTTCTTAATAAATGTCTCTGAACAGACAGTCATAATAATCCCTCTCCAAAGTTTGGAAAAAACATCGTTTTTATGTATTAGAAGTATTGAATTACTTTTTCAGGAAGCCCTTTCAAGAAATACCATCATGGGCAAATATTTATGCAGCAGTTTACTTAAAATCTAAAAATTTCTCCTTAGGAAAAGATAACATTTACAAAATTAATTAACCATAATGGCAGAGAAAATTCATGTTAAATATAATTATTTTTTAATCCTATATTCTATGCCAAGAAAAACGCAGATTAGAAGGAAAAGTGCAAGACTGAAATCAGATTTTTGTCATGATCTTGCCACCAATTGCTTGGCAAGAACCGCTTTTTTAAAAGCTGATCAGTGCCTCCAGGTGCATTGTTTGGGCCCAACTCTATGATGAAGATAAACATTCAGGCTTCCAGGGACTGGAATCACAAGAGTAACTAGCAAAGTTCACAGGAACCGAAAGACCCTGGTGCCAATTAAAAACCATACATCCCATCACAGCAAGGAGGGAAGCTATTGAATAATTGAACAATCTCAAGCCATTCCAAAGGAGAATAAACAGATGATGGCCTGATCCCGTGGAGACTGGATGGAGCTGTGTGCATTAGAGTGCTCTATATTCTCCTCATACTTTGATTAATTATCCAGCTGTGCAACTGTCATTATCAAGGATATCTCTGAATCATGTGGCTCCGACAGTAACCAAATCTGGCTGTTTCTTTCATTTTTTTTTTTTTCACATGGGTAAGCACTTTGCTGTTTGGAAGAGAGTTACCTAGGATGTCACTTGAAACAAGCAAATGCTCCATGCACCGCAGACAACAATGGGTCAGTCGTTAGACTGTTTTTCAAAGCACTGTTGATAGGCTTGTACAGAGGTACACCTGGTAGGTGAGAGAAATCTGCCCTCCTATGAATTGATCTTCCACTGGAAAAGGTTGAGAAACATCAAGCTTGAGATGAAAATGAGTGTCATTTTTAAATCTTATTTGCTTGCTATTTGTTTCTTTATTTGTACTAGGAAACTCCACCCACAACCCACCATATTCCAAAAGAGACTTGAACCTGTGGTTCAGGATGAATAGGGCATTTCTCTAAGGCTATTTTAATTTTCAAAGAACACCAGGATTATGCCAAAGAAACCCATTTGAAATTATAGAATTCCTACCTCTTTCAACCAATCCTGGGAGGAAAGAAAGGCACGGGAAAGGAGAGAAGGGGCTCTTAAAGTCATGTCAGTATTCCACCCACTCTTGGTAGCTGTGACCAAGGTGACCATGTAATCTTGAGGGAGTCCATTCATCTTTCTGTATCCAAGTCTCTCCAGTGGTAAAATCTGGATAACAATGCATGTCTCCCCTACTTCCAGGGAGGCAGCACAATAATAGGGAAGAGAGAATATTCACCAATATTCCATCTCTTCTCTGTATTTCCCAGACCTCTTGTGGTTAACCGGGACCACATAGCTAGTTCTGGACAATGAAACATGAGCAGTGATATGAATCATATCCAGGCACACAGAATAAAACCCTCATGCAAAAGTCTCTCTTCTTCTCATGTTCCAGAGGACGCAGCTACAGACAGAGGCCCTTCAGCCTGGATCTCTGAGTCTATCTGTGGAACCAAGACTATCTGCCAGTTTATCTTATAAACATATCAGGAGTAGAAACTCAACCTGCGTTTGGTTGACCTTCCCTTCTCCTCTCACTGGGGAAATTTTATTCATCCTTCAAAGCCAATCTCAAATGCCACTTCTTTTACGGAACCTCTCCAGACAGGAATTCCCATAGTACTTTGAATCTCTGCTTTTTAAAATATCTACCTCATCTTCCCTAATATTACTAAAAGTCTGTAAAGCATAGCTTGGACTCTGTGATGAAATGTACCAGGATTCAAATCTCAGCTCCAGCACATTTAGCTTTAGGCATATTGAACCTCCCTACACCTCAGTTTTCCCACCTGTAAAATCAGGTTAACAATAGGCTTCATGAGATTTAAATTTGATACAGGTAAAGAGCTCAGCACAAGGTCTGAGGCATAGGAAGACATGCATGAACCATCCAGCTTATTATTTTTTGTGAGCTGGTCCTGCCACCTTACAAGATTGTAAGAGCCTGGAATATGGAGATGATATGCTCACCTACTTTCTGTCTTCTGTGATACCTGGAACAAGGTCTCACACACAACAGGGACGCCCAGTAAATGTTTGAGGAATGAATGAACTTAAAAATAAATAAATAAATAAATAAATAAATAAATAAATAAATAAATAAATAAATGAATGAAATGATAAAAGAAATGATACAAATAAGAGACACAAAGAAAGAATAATGAGAAAGTTAACAAAAATAGACAATGGACAAATTTTAAATAAACCACGTTCATTTGGGAAATGCAGAGAAATGTAACCCATGTTAATAGGTGGCTATTTTTAGAGGTGACCTCAGGTACAGAAAGCCGAAGTGATCGTATGCCTCCATTCACAGCACATCACCTTTATTCTTCTGGGTTTTATAATGTTTCAAGGACATGTAAGGTATCAGACATACGGGTGCTCTGTCTTCGGAATAAATCACTCGGTATGACTGAGATAGATTTGATATTGTTGCATAAAGTTAAAAATAATAATAATATAAATATAAATAAATAAATATAAGTGACCTTGGCAGATAGGCCAGGTGTTTTTATGTTTTGAAGTGTCTTTTACGTATAAGTGTTCCTTTTCTTGGAACAGTTTCCCACCCTTCTGAAAAACTTCATAAACTGGTCCTCACAAAAGATGGGTTTTTGTTCCTCTACATTTTTAAGCAACAGCGACATCATGTGGCCACTCTGGGAGCTGACTGGTCTGCTTTCCCAACTATGAATTTCCCCAGGGAGACATCAATATGGTGCCACCTTCCCTTCAGAATAAATTCATTCAAATATCATTCCGCAGACGGCATGCAGATTCCCATGCTTAAGATAGGCACAATGATCTGTATCTCTACACAATCTTATCTAGCGGATTAGCCCGACACTAAACTCTTAACCAGGCACAACCCATTCAGACGCTAAACCCCATAGCAACCACATCGAGTTCATTTGACAATTCTGGGGGTGAACATATTCTATAAGCCATATTCAGAAATGATGATACATAGTGTAAGAGTGGTCCCTACCCACAATTGTCATAAGCCTCTCAGACCAAGTCGAGACCCTTTGTTTTGCACGCAGGTGGCCCCCTAGAATGCCTTTCGTAGAATTTACCCCAGATATGAGGTTCCTCCTCCACGAAGCTGAGTGCTCCACGAGGGCAGGCGAAGACACGTTTTGCTCACTCTCGTTTCTGCAGCCTCTGCCTCTCACTAGTAGATGCTCATCCTGTCATTCAACAGATGTGTACTGAGCACCTACTGTGCACCAGGCACTGCTGCAGGTGTTACATATTTTGCAGTGAATAAAACAAAGCCCTTCCTCCCATAACACTTCCATTCTAGTTGGAGCAGTCAGGCAATAAAGTAAGATGGGAGTAAGTGCCATGGAGCAGTCGGGGTGCAACTCTGCATTGGGTGCTCAGGAGAGACCTGACTCATCTGGTGACAGCTGAGTAGAGACTTGAAGAAACTGAGGGAGTCAGGCGTGTGGCTAGTAGAAGAATGCGAGAAAACTGAATCTGAACTTGGGAGGGAGGGAGCCAGGGAGGAGGGAAGGACGAGAGAAAGGACAAACTCCAAACTTGACTGCCACTGGGCAAGGAATAAGAAGATCTGACTTCTTACCCTGACTCTTTCATAACCAGTTGAGCAAAGTCAGGCTCCCCTTCCCCTCTCTGAACCTCAGTCTCTTTACTATAAAGTGAAGAATTTAGATTAGATAATCACTAAAGTCCCAGTCAATTTTAAGACTCTCTATCATGAAAAGTCAGATTGTAACCTTTAACAGCATTTTGTGTGTGTGTATGTGTGTGTGTGTTTGTGCGCGTGCGCATGCTTGTGCATATGTGATTAATTCCCCAAAGCAATTCCACGCATTTGTATTTCTTTCATGATCACACACAAACACACACACACACACATACACACAGCTCATTATCTGCTTACTAGTTAAAAGAAATTGATCTGGAGTCCATGGGTTTAAAGATTGGTTGGTCTCATACTCAGATGTACACTTTTGGAGATCTGTCATTACGTGCCCAAACACAGTAATTGCTAAAGGATCATGCACTGCAATTTGGCCCTAATAACCATTCAGGTGGGGGTAAAGTGAGCAGTTAGCTACAAGATCAGCACCCGTTCAGTACATGACATTTTACCAAGAGATGAGCTCCCATTTTGGCAATCCTCTACTTTGATGATTTCAGCTGAATCACTGCCTGATGCCTTCTGCTAATACAATGACAGATACACACAATACATACACACCATACAGTAAATACAATAACAGAGAGACTATAAGAGCAGGGTAAATGGGCTCCAGATTTTAAATGGTTCCTTGGTTATATGTTTCTCCAACTTTCATCAACATTCTCACACGTGGAGCCAAGGACAGAGGACAGGATGGGTCCTGTACTGGCTCAGCATCAGGGCTCATCACCAAGACCTCAGGAACCAGTAAAGGTCCATTTGCCCACAAATGTCTTCTTCACTAAACCATTCTGCCATAAATGTCACTATGAGAGGGTCATTCTTTGGTCTGTTATTATTTCTAGAATATTCCTTTTAAAATGTAATGATGTTCCTGAAGGGAGCTACCCATTCCACTTTAAACTGACACAGATGCCTTAGGAAGAATAAGCAAGCTCAGGGAGAGACACGAAGAGGCAGGCATGGGCAGAAACGCTAATGTGGGAAGGGAGGGACAAGATCGTGAAGCAATGCAGAGGGGGATGAAGGTAGGAGAAAGTGAGCCCCATCCCACGTGGTGAGTCTCTGCTCTGCGCGCCGGGCTTTACAGCTAGAACCACTGCTTCTCATGTATGGGAGACCCCACTGATCCCATCTTTACAGATTAGGGCACGGAGTCTTGCCTGACATCTCAGAGTTGGCTAGAGAGCTGGGGCCCCATCTCAAGTTCATAGACTCCCCACTCTTCGAGGGCAACAGACCCCTCAAAGGGGAGAAAATGGAGGACTTGACCAGTCTGCCGTTCTGTCCCGAACTAGCCTGCTCCCTGCCCCGGGCCTAAGCAGCGGAGAATCATGAGTACTCCCGGGGGCAGCAGGCACCTCTGAGGCAGCCACGCATCGTGTTGAACAGGACGACTTGGCCTAGCACTTTCTGGGACAGTGCTATAAGGGCTGTCAACCCCTAAATGAGTACTGTGAACGAGGAGTGAGTTTAAACAACAGGCCCATCACTTCTGGGCTGTGAAGCCTTGGGCACGACTTTAACTTTTCAGAATGTGTTTCGTCTTCTGAAAATAGGAAGAGCTACCTAGGGAGATTTTGTGAAGGTGAAATTAGATCACACCTAGCACTGGGCCCGATACACAATACATACATCAATGCACATGGTCCCATCCTTTTTTCCCTCAAAGAGGACCAGTAAACTAGGGAAACCTGAGCTCATTCTATCCAGCCCACTCCCACTCTCCTGCCCCACAGCCTGTACCCAGTCCCATCACCAGCTTCCACGGGCAGAAGATCTGCTGGTTATCTCATTCCCCAGAACTGTCACCCATAGAGTCACCTGTGTTCATACAATTCCCTGATCAGGCCCAGCTGGAAGTGGATCTCCTCCGCCACCATGGCTTTGTGCTGCCCTCAGAGACAGCACCAGGATACATCTAGGCACAGTGTGGGTGAAGGTCCTTTTCAGGCTGTACTACATTGAAGAGTATGCAGGAGAGGAGGTTAAGGAGCTGAGACTCTAAGACAAACCTTCCTAATTGGTTAGAGCCAAGAAGTGATATAGCAGACTTTGTAGTATGAGACTTATAATCTGCCCAAGAAGACAAAGTCATAATTTCTCATGTCCATGAGAAAAGTGCCAAGGATCTTTGACTTGGGGGAAGAAAGCAGGTTGAAAGACAGCTCTGCTCCTGGCCCTTTTTCCCATCCTCACCACACTCCTGCTGCGTCCATTTATTGAGTGCCTAGTAGATAGCAGGCATGCAATAGACATTTGATTAATGAATTACAAATAAATTAAATATTGGATAGATGGGTGGATGGATGAATCTTAATCTACAGAGTTACATTCTTACAGAGATTTTTTTTTAATTGGGCTACATGTATTCATGCAACTAACAGAGAGATTTGCAGCAGTGATTTCTTTGTTTGCTAATATTTGGTACACCAGTGGGAGGCCATATCCCAACACCCACATTAATTATTCTCAGTCCCTAATATCCTCAGAGCCTTGACTAGATAATGCAGCCATGTCAAAAGATAGTATCCCAAAGAGACACAAGATTTCACTAACGTTACTATAATATCCCTGAAAGAAGAAAGCATTTATTTTTGAAATTAGAGATGGGTGCATGGGTGCTGTTTGACTTATTGCTCTTTAAATTATCCGTATGTGATTTATATACTCTTTGGTGTATATATACTTCCAAAAAATATTAATAAAAAAATTTTTAATCACAGAAAGGTAAGGAGAGGGTTAACGACCAATTGGAGACTCCGGAGAAAAGAATAAATCTTTAACCTACGGCCTCACGTCTTCACTGTGGTGGGCAGCTCAGCGGATGGCAGAAGCGCAGTGTGGTGCCCAGAGAACAAGTAGACAATGAAAGAAAGAGATCCTGTGATCTTTACATCCTTGTATAGTCTTGAATTCCACACAGCTGTTTCTGGACAAAGGGACATTCTGGAACTGGAGTCTTCTCCCTCGGGATTGATGTTCATGTCCTTTATTAGCTAAGAGTGCCGGGTCTTTGGCGCAATGATGAAAGCCAATTCACAGGCTGCTGCGCACAGAAAAGCTTTTTGTGATTTCCAAGTGTGCGCAGAGGCAGGCAGGGGCAGGCGCCCTGGCACTCCCGCAACCCCACTCAGATCTCGGGGGCGCCGTGGAGTCCAGCTCCTCCACACTGACCTCAGAAGCCCCGACAAGCCACTTCAAGGAGATTACCTCCATTCTATTCTGCAGCTTTTTCTGGGTTTCCATGAGGTGGTTGTCTGGACATAACACATACTGGCAGTTCATCTTAATAGAAAGCAGAACGAAAACAGCCGGACCAAATCCCCACCCAAAGGAATTCACGGTGGCTGCTTTCAGAGGGCCTAGGGCTCCCTTTAGGCAGCCAGCCTGTGAAAGAACTGGGGTGGGGTGGGGGTGGGGGCATCCACTAGGTGCGGGAGGGCCAGATAAATTGAAATTCTCACCAAGAAAAAACATTTTTTCCTTTGGCATCTCCACCATGCTTTTGTGGACTGCAATATTCCAAATGAAAAAAAAATTTAAACAATGAAAATGACCTCATTTTAGATTCATTTTTAAGTTTGAGCTGATCATTGGTATTTTTATATATTTGAAATAAACTTAACACTCAGTGCAATGACTCATGCAGGAGACATTATCAATTATCCAGACTCCACTCCCAAGCTGAGCCACTATCATATCCACACAGAGTGTGAGATAATCAAACTCTCCCACACGGATCCCTCTCTCCCTTTTCCTGCCTCTTACCTGGCACACGTATGTATTTCTGAGTGGGGTATACTCATTCTCTTGGACTGCTCTAACAAATACCATAAACTGGGAGGTTTAAACAACAGAAATGTGTTGTCTCACAGTTCTGGAGGCTAGACGTCTGAAATTGAGGTGTTGGCAGGGCCGGTCCCTCTGGTGGCTGTGAGGGACGATCTATCTGTTTCAGGCCTCACTCCTCAGCTTGTGGGTGGTCATCTTCTCCCTGTGTCTTCACGTCATCTTTTCTCTACATGTGTGTGTGTCCTGCTCTCCTCTTCTCATAAGGACACCCGTCATATTGGATTAAAGCCCAACCTAATGACCTCATCTTAACTTCATACCCCCTAAAGATTCTATGACATTCTTAAGTACTGGGGGTTAGGGCTTAAACATATGAACTAGAGACAGAGGTACAAATTTGACCTATAACACAGAGCTTTGCCAAAATCCCCTTTCCAAGTGTCGACTGCTACATATAGGACGAGATCAACTTCTTCAAGACTAGATGCTCAAGAGTCACATGCTCAAGGGTAAAAGCACCAAGAAAAGGTGTGGATTTGGCTGAAACACTCAGAGAAATGGGAAAGGCTCTTCCCAAAACAAGGTAAGATATTGTTTTATAATGCACATGAAGCCACAGAGATTTTTTTGAGTGTGTGAGAGAGAGCAAATCCATTTCCTCACTGCATACATGCTATTTTCCTTCTTTTCAATTGTCTTTGTGTTGTGTATTTTGCGTATTTATTCATAAATCCACACCTAATGGGACCTAATCATTTAATCCGCACCATGACTATTTAACAGTGCAAACAGTACAGTCCATCTTCTTGAGATGTCCCGGGACTAATTGGTCACAATCTCCCATCACATACTCATTAGAGGGAGAGGAAATAAGGTGGGGAATTTGATCACTTCAGGTCTTCTCTCAGCTTACCCTCCCTTCTCAGTGTCTCTTCTTTAAGTGGTGTAATAAATATCTGGCTAATAAATAGCCATAGAGAAGCAAGTGATGTCAGCCTCGATGGTTTCAACTTGAGCATCTAAACCAGGGCTGGAGTCCAATAGCTCATGGACACATGCAGCCCCTGCCCCCAGGGGTTTCCATGCAGCATAATGGACAAGGGTGGGGTCAACACTCCCCAGTCCTGGTGGAACCAACATAAAGCAGATGGGCTTGCTTCCCTTTTTGAGAATTCTTCTGGCTTTTGGTTCCTTTCTACCTAAGAAAGGCTAGGGTTCATCTGCAAAAAGATAATCAGGATGATTAAAAGTGAATACTGTGTCATCTGAGAATGAGTTGAAGAAACCAGCCAGGAGCAGATTAAGGAGGAAACTTCAAAGAGCTGTCAAGACAAGAGATTGCTGGTAGATGTTCTGAAGAGCCTGAAGGTCAGTATAAGGTCATTGTTACAAACGTGAGCTGTCTATACAACCTGCTCTGTAAGTAGAGAGCTTCCAGTCACTGAAGTATAGAAAGAAGCACCATTATGTAGGCTTTTGAAATTTGAATCCTGGCTCACCTCTTTCTAATCATGACACCTTAGGTAAATTACTTTACCTCTCTGAGCCAGAGTCTCAAGCCCGTGGTAGATCCTCAAATGTTAATACACACACCCCCTTCCTCAATCCTTTCCTTAGAGTTAAAACAGCAGGACACCATGGGGCCCTGCCATGTACAAACCCTTTCTGTGCTACCCACCTCCCCCCTCATTTCTTATTTGTAGGAAATAGTCTTCATTCAGCCTCCTTGACCTTCCCAGAGTTCCAAAGGGCAGATTCAAACAATTGCTAATCAGGGAAGGGAGAGAGTGCAAAGAAAAGGGAGGAACAGTCAGGAAACAATAGTGCAGCCTTGGGGTAGGGTCCTGATTCCTCTTCAAGGAATACACATAACAATACCTTTGAGTTATTCTACAGGAATTAAGGCCCCCACCCAGGTGGAGGATGGTGACTTCAGGCTGAGCATCAGATTTCTGGAACACCACCCCATTACTCCACCACCAACCAATCAGAAGACAGTCTACACACAGTGGAAGATAACAAAGACTCTGATCCTCCTCAAATGATCTTCCCTTTAAAAGTTTCATGGTCTGAGCAGAATCCTCAGAGTTGCTTTTCGGACACAAGTCTGCCTTCTCCCCAGGTTGCCAGCCTCCTGAATAAAGCAACTTTTCCTTTCCAACCCACACTCATCTCTCGAGTATTGGCTTTCGAGTAGCTGAACTTGAGTTTGGTAACAGAGTTAACTTCCATTCCTCTCATTGAACAAACTGAGATAATCCAACATCTTGCATGGGTGTTTGACTTTGGGTGTAGGGACAAAATCCACCTAAAATTCCTCCAGGTGACTGAGTAATAACCACAGGGCATAGGTTTCACCACCACTGTTCTCCCCATACTACCCAAACGGAACCAAGATTTGAGCACCAGTATCACATAAAACATTCAACTCCATCTTGCTAGTAGTTTTAACCATGTTTAAATATTTCGTAGAGAACATTTTTCTTTGAAATACTCTCTTGTCTCACTTTTTAACAGAGAGTGACCCGAATTAATGAGGAGAGGCCAGAATAAAGAACAGAATAAATTTATACAATACAAGCTTTACTGCTAGAACAGCTGAATACTGTTCGAGATTCTGTTTGTTGACTTGTCTGTTTATGTGGACTGTCCAAGCACTAAGTCTTTCAGCTCCTCAGAGACCTCCCAGACTGCATGGGTGCTGGTATGTTTAAAGAGCAGGGATATAAATGCTCACATATACTCAGCTTTCCTCCTGGGGTGAATGAGATTGCTGTTTAAAAAAATTTACTCCCTGGACGCCCCTCTCTCTCCCTCTTCAGAGACGGCCTACATTCTGTCTGTGGAGTGTGTACCTACTTTTAATCTGAGCACCCAAACCCCACACCTTGTGGCCTTTCTCTTGCCTTTCAATGTATCTCTCTGAATAAATCTACCTTCACTCAAAAAAAATTTACTCCCTGCCTTCCTCCTCCAAGGCAGGAGTATGCTTCTGCACACCTCTGCTTGGGGCTTCAGTCACATGACTTGCTTTATCCAACAAAATGTGGGCAGACACAATAGGATGCCAATTCTGAGCCTGGCCTTAGAGGTAGCATCTGTTTCCACTGCTTTCTTGCCCCCTGCCTGAGAAGAGCGTCCCCTGTTAGATCACTGCTGCCTCCCTGCTTGGCCCCCAGGATGAATACACATGAAGCAAAATTGAGCCCAATTCACAGACAAAAGCCAAGTCTAGTCAGATCGTAACTTGAAGTGGAACCACTTAGCAGAGCACAGCCTCAATCAACCAACACTTGATGCTTGAGCAAAAAGAGTTAAGCCTCCTTCCTGTCTGAACAAATCTCACAGTCTTCTAATCATTACTTGTACCATGTGATGTAGATTTAAGAACATAATTAAGTGGAGAGTATTTAGATGTCATTTCTCCTGAACAGTATAATCTACAGGCTTATGCAACAGAAGTCTGTATTTATAAATATGTGTGTATATACAATATGATCTGTTTCTCCTCACGACACTTCTGACGCCAAATGTGTAGGTTTTCCACACTAATCAGTTCTCCAATTCTCCAGTTCTCTGCAGATACCAACTAGGTGTTTTACAATTTAACTTGCTTCTGACTAACTGCTCAGAGTTAACACAGGTCCCATGGGTCTGTGGGACAGACCCCTCCCCCAGTCCCACAAGACTGCCCTCCACTTTAGATGTCTATCACAATAAGTGGTTCCCCAGGGTACCCATACTTCTATCCAACTTGTCTACAAATCAAGATACTGTTGTGATAATTTCCTACAACAGCTCACAGGACTCAGGAAAACACTTTACATATTATCGGTTTATTATAAAGGATATTATAAAAGATACAAATAAGCAGAGACATGAAGAACTACATAGGGCAAAGTCCAGAATGGTCCCAAGCACAGAAAATTCTCTTTGTGGAGTTTGGGGTGCATCATCCTCCCAGCATATGAAGCATTTACCAACCTGGAGACTCTCTGAACTCCATTATTTAGAATCTTTTTTGAGATCCATTACTTAGGCATGATTGATTACACCATTGACCATCTTAAGTCTCCAGCCCCTCTTCTCTCCTTGGAGGTCGAGGGGTGGGGCTGAATGGTCCAACCCTCTAATCACATGGGTAGTGTCTATGGCAACCAAACCCCATTCTGTAGCTACCTACGGGCCCAGCAGGAGTCACCCCATTAGCATAAACCCAGATGTAGTTAAAAGGGGCTTATTATGAATAATAAAAGACTTTCTTGTCACCTCCTATCACTCAGGAAATGACAAATTTTAGTTCTGTGCCAAGGACCATGGACAGATCACATATATGTTTCTTATCATATCACAAAAATCACTGCATGTATCTAAGGAACTATCAGGTGAAGGACAATAGCCTTGAATGAGAGCCACAGAAGAGAAAACCACCAGCATCCTGGGTTGTGGATGATGGTGTCTGCCAACACAGGAGAGCAGTTAATCTGACTTATTCTTTTTCCTGAAAGAGTAAGGTTTGAGTGTTTCAGCCAGAGACTGAACCATGACCCAAAGTAGCTGTTGAATCAAGCAATTTCTAAAACTCCATATTTTTCATTGATCTTAGTGGCTTTACTGATGGACAACTTGTGTGTCAATCTCAACACATGGATTTTACTGTTCACCAGCACTGGAATCCACAGTTTGGGGAAGTTGAATCCCAGATCTGTCATCATCATTAATTAACATGGATTGAATATCCAGCCTGGGATTGCATAGAATTCAGGGGATGAGTTCCTGAGATGACCTGGAGCAGTTGCTTAACCACCAGGCCTCACAGCTTGGGGTCCACAACCTGAGCAAAAGCACTGATTCAATAGTGTCCTTATGCTGCCAGGCCCATGGGCTCTGCCCCTTCACTTGGGAGTAAGGAGAGAAAATGGAACCACTGCTGCTCTGTTGCTGCTTCTGGAGAACTTGCAGATTCAAGAGGCTAGTGAGAAGTCTCCAGAGGACAGATTGGCTGGAAAATGCCAGAGTCCCATGTGGTCATAAGTGGAATAGAAAGCACAACTGGCTGTGCTCCGACAGTGATGATGTGGTCCTGATGGGGTCCTTTCTCAGGGTAAATGTGGATAGCCTCAAATCTAGGGCAATGGAGCTGGAATGAGGAGCAGTGTGATGTTTGGAAGCAAAGCAAGATATTGGAAAGGGG